>NW_022436946.1:19813790-19923337 GCF_009761245.1 Sapajus apella | reverse complement strand
CCCGCCTCCTGGGTTCAGGCAATTCTCCTGCCTCAGCCTCCTGAGTAGCTGGGATTACAGGCACGCACCACCATGCCCAGCTAATGTTTTGTATTTTTAGTAGAGATGGGGTTTCACCACGTTGACCAGGATGGTCTCGATCTCTTGACCTCGTGATCCACCCGCCTCGGCCTCCCAAAGTGCTGGGATTACAGGCTTGAGCCACCGCGCCCAGCAGCAATTCTGTTTTTGTGTTTGTCCTTAGTCCTAGCTAAGGTCCTGGCTCAAGCTTAGGCATGGTTCTTACTCAAGAGGCATTGCTTTCTGGAGTCTCAGATGGATGTCTGAGATGTTCAGCAGGGTCTCTACACACTGGGCCAGAATTCTTTTTTTTTTTCTTTTCTTTTTTTATGAGACAGAGTGTTGCACCATTGCCCAGGCTGGAATACAGTGTCATGATCTGGGCTCACTGCAGCCTCCACCTTCAAGGTTCCAGCCATTCTCCTGCCTCAGCCTCCTGAGTAGCTATGATTACAGGTGTGTGCCACCACTCCTAGCTAATTTTTGTATTTTTAATAGAGACAGGGTCTCACCATGCTAGCCAGGCTGGTCTTGAACTCCTGGCCTCAAGTGATCTGCCTGCCTTGGGCTCCCAAAGTGCTAGGATCACAGGCGTGAGCCATCATGCCTAACCAAGAATTCTTATTATTAACACTGTGTGAAGTCTAGGCTCTCAGCCAAGGATCCCCAGGGGATCCCTGTGTAGACTTGAACCCCAGCCCGATTTCCTCCAGTGCCTGTTCTACAAAGGCCAGCTGCTTCATCATTCCTCAACTCTAGTCTCTTCCTGTGCAGCTCCGTGAGACCTCTGCATTCTGCTTTCCTCCCACCATTCTATACAGTGAGCTAGAAAGTAACCCACGTACTAAACTGAGGCACATTGTATGTCTTTCCCTGTTATCAAGGATCAGAGCCCTGCAATGCCCATTACCTAATGCCTGAGTGCAGTTGCCTTGTGCGTACTTTTTTCCCAGCTTTATCTGTATTAACAGTGGGAAGACTAGGCCGGTACCTGTTACTCCATTTGGGCCAAAACCAAACTCAGTTTCTTTATTTTTAAAATTTTTTGAGATTTATTAGCTGGCGATTCTCATGTACTTCACTTAGATGAAGAGATGATGACTGAAATTGTTTCTCAGGAAGGCAGAAACTATGGCATCTGATAGGATTTTCTGGAAAATGTGGGGAAGGGTGTCAGTTTGTGTTTGGTATTTTCCTTCTCTCAACTCCCTCTACTTGTCTTGTGCAACATCCAATAGATCTCAGTAACACATTCCTACTTGATGGTATTTTAGGTTATCTAATAAATTGTTACATTCTGATTTTTTTTCTTTTTTGAGATGGATTCTCACTCTATCACCCAGGCTGGAGTGCAGTGGCGTGATCTCAGCTCACTGCAACCTCTGCCGCCCGGGTTCAAGTGATTCTCCTGCCTTGCCTCCCGAGTAGCTGGGATTACAGGTGCAAGCCAACATGCCTGGCTAATTTTTGTATTTTTAGTAGAGATTGGGATCTTATCATCTTGGCCAGGCTGGTTGTGAACTCCTGACCTCGTGATCCACCCAACTCGGCCTCCCAACGTGCTGGGATTACAGGTGTGAGCCACCGCACCCGGCCTGAAATTTTAAATTTTCTGTTGACAGAAAGTTTTTTGAGGAAGGAGGTTAATGAGCATGGGGGCGATGGAGGGTCAGTGTTAACAGCTAGGACCAACCCCTACCCCTACCTAACTGCTACTGTTCTGCCACTCTGTCTCCACCAGCTTCCTAAACACTCATTGTTTTCACAATGGCGGGAGCAACGGGTGGTGGGGGTGGTTTGGAACAGGGACAACTGTCCTCTTACGGGATCATTTGTTAACCAGGCATTTCTAAAACAAACTTGCTTCTATTTTAGGAAGCAGAACAAGGGTTTTATAAATTGTAAATCCCAGCCTAATCAGGCCTGAGTTAGGGAGGTACTTCCTGGAAAAACTGAAAATGGTTCGTTCTTTTGTTTAAAACAATAAGGTGGGGCGCGGTGGCTCACACCTGTAATCCCAGCACTTTGGGAGGCTGAGGCAGGTGGATCACCTGAGGTCAGGAGTTCAAGACCAGCCTGACCAACATGGTGAAATCCCATCTCTAATACAAATACAAAAAATTAGCTGGGTGTGGTGGCGTGCAACTGTAGTCCCAGCTACTTGGGAGGTTGAGGCAGGAGAATCACTTGAACCCAAGAGGCAGAGGCTGCAGTGAGCAAAGATTGTGCCACTGTGCTCCAGCCTGGGCGACAAAGTAAGACTCCGTATAAATAAATAGACAACTCTATTCAATAAGTACAGTCGTTACAAAACCCATACTCCATATTTTGTATATAAACAGTGAAATACTTGAGGAATGGTGGGGGAAGATACACCTATACCACAGTGGGAAGCCTCAACAAGGCACAGGAGACACAGCCTCAGGTCTGAAATCTCTCTGCTCCTCATTCAAGCTATGGCAGATTTCTCTCTGCCTTATTGTCACCAATGGTTCTTTGAAAAGTTGCTTAACCCCTAAGGCTGCGACATTAGTGACCACAACAGCCTAACCTACCTCTACTAATTCAGCATTCAAAAAATAGAGATTGCATTGCTATGTCACATGTGGTACTCTGCTAGGCACTTTGGGGACTGTTAATATTAAAACATGCTCCCTACATGTAAGAAGTGTATAGACCGTCAGTTTGACAGGCTTTTGTTTTAAACCTGTATTTTGCAGGTGTGTCAATTTGGCATACTCTTCTAATAGCCAGAGGCGACTGACTATCACAGTTCCTAACAAGCCGAAGATTAAGGGGAAACAAGCAAAAGCCACGATATGGTTGCTGAGAGGATTAGGTAAATTTATCCATGTAAAGCACGGAGAACATGCTGCTACAGAGCAGCATTCAGATGTTTGCTACTTCCATTACTATTAAAGTCATACAGGCAAACTCTTATTTCCCTTTTGTTTGGAAGAAAAATACATAGATGTTTCATGTTTAATTTGGTAAACCGACTCCACAGAATTTCTCCATGAAATATGTATGTACTTGGGTAAAATCTTTGATGATCTTTCATCATATACCACCACCAAAAATTCACTAAAATTGTGAAAGACCCTTGAATGGCCACTCTAAGTGAACTAAATGGAAGGGTATTTGATTTACTCATTAAATTTCATATATATATACACACACACATTTTTTTTCTTTGAGACAGGGTCTCATTGTGTCACCCAGGCTGGAGTGCAGTGGCCCAATCATGGCTCACTGCAGCCTTGACCTCCCCAGGCTCAGGTGATCCTCCTGCCTTAACCTCCTTGAATAGTTGGGACTACAGGCACACACCACCAGGCTTCGGTCATTTTTGTATTTTTAGTAGAGATGGGGTTTACCAGGTTTCCCAGGTTGGTCTTGAACTCCTGGGCTCAAACAATCCACCCACCTCAGCCTCCCAAAATGTTGGGATTACAGGCATGAGCCACCGTGCCCAGCCCTAAATTTCATGTATTTTTAAGAACACTTATGAAATCATTTTGGATCATAAAGGAAACATGTTTTGAGTAAGGATGCGTAATAACAGTTCCTTAATAAACTATCTTGAGTATCTAAAAGCATGAAAGAGAATAATGATTCACATTGTCAAAATACCCCCAAGTAATGATCCACCAGCCTCTACAATATGTCCAACGACAGAGAACTCTTCAGTTCTGAAGGCAGCCACTGCCTATTATATTAATATGCTTCCTGAAATTCTTTTTTTTTTTAAATTTTCCTTTTTCAGGGTTAGGAAAGAGGGTAGGGAGGGAGGGTCTGTTTCCTGAAATTCCTATCAAATAACTCTAGCTGCAGCCCTTTGGGTCTCCTGCCCTACTGAGATTCATGCCCACTGTCTTGCTATGCTATCCTGTTACCACTCCAAGAGGAAAGAGGGAGAAATCCATTTGGACACCGTAATCCCAGCACTTTGGGAGGCCAAGGCAGGCAGATCACCTGAGGTCAGGAGTTCAAGACCAGCCTGGTCAAGATGGTGAAACCCATCTCTACTGAAAATACGAAAATTAGTTGGGTGTGGTGGTGCTTGCCTGTAGTCCCAGCTACTCAGGAGGCTAGGGCAGGAGAATCGCTTGAACCTGGGAGGCAGAGGTTGCAATGAGCTGAGATCACAGGCCGTTGCACCCCAGTCTGGGTGACAGAGCAAAATGTATATATGTATTTCATATTTATTTCATATTATAAGTGAATAAAGATACCTGATAAGGGCACTTCAAGAAAGGAAACAGTTGAAGAATATCCTTCAGAGGTGTTCGGCTGCCAATCATCCTTCTTCTTATTTCCAAAGTTTGGCTCATTCTCTTGTCAATTTCTCTCCAGTTCTTTTCTGTTTTCACATATTCTTGCTGAAACCATTTAATATGTTCATCCAGCTCAGAATCAAAACAAACAGCTTCTTCCTGTGAAACATTTTCAGAGTATCAATGAATTCCATATTTCAAGCAGCTGTTTGATACTCTATGAACACTTGAATTTCGGGCTGTTACTGCACGCTCTTAGCTTATGCCTAAGATGAGTATCACCATGCCTGGTTACACTTGACCTTGAACATGGCTAATAAATGGACAGTCTTTAATGATGACAAATTAGTTTGTTGCTCAGCATGGAATTATAATCTATTCTCTTGAAAGATCTCAAAGAGTTACTTTAATTCCTACATTATCCTTTCATATGAAGACAGATTATCCAGAAGTTTCCCACTGAATAAAATGTTCTATGCATTTAAATTTTAGAAGATAAAATGTTAAGAAGAGATTTTTAAAAGTATTAAATTAAGGTTTTGTTATTACTATTGTCTTCTTTCTTTTTTTGTATTTTTTGGTTTTTTTTTTTTTTTGAGAACTAGTCTTCCTCTGTCGCCCAGGCTAGAGTGCAGTGTCGTGATCTCAGCTCACTGCAACCTCCACCTCCTGGGTTCAAGTAATTCTCCTGCCTCAGCCTTCTGAGTAGCTGGGATTAAAGGTGAGCATCACCACACCTGGTTAATTTTTGTATTTTAATAGAGACAGAGTCTCACCATGTTGGTCAGGCTGGTTTCAACTCCTGACCTCATGATCCGCCCATCTCGGCCTCCCAAAGTGCTGGAATTACAGGCGTGAGCCACTGTGCCCAGCCTATCTTTTTTCTTTTTAAGTGCCTATTTATAGCTGCAGTACCACATCATGTAATCCAAATTCAAAATAATAACCATGGTTATTTTGTGATGCTAAATCATTAAACTAATCATTTTATTCCCTACACAACTGGGTACATTAGATGAGGTGGGGCCAGCTAAGAAACACCTCAACTATTCTTGTTGAAAATCTAAGACAAACGGCTTTGAGGAAATAAGAAAAGTATCTTTCTAGAAATATGAGTTAAGAGGACAGTCGCCTGAACTGCACATAAATGAAAGTTGATCACCTGCCTAGCTGACCATGATGTGAACAGATGATACCTATAAAAGACGAAAAAGATGATAAGGAGCCTAAAATCCTCTTATATCAAGGCGTTTACAAGCACATAGGAAAGCCTCAGTAGATCTACTTTCTGTGAACACAGAATGACTAACGAGACATAAACCAAGTGAACGAACTCCTAGAAAAATAAAATTATCAAAATTAAGAAGTTCCTATAATCTTACAAAAAGTTAATTGGAAGATGAAAGTGTCTCTACAAAGAAGATACCAAGAAAGACTTGAAGGTTTTACAGACAAAATCTAAACTTTTGAAACAGAGTGTCACAATTTATGCAAAATTTCAAGAAAAAGTAAAGGAGGCCAGGCATGGTGGCTCACACCTGTTAATCCCAGCACTTTGAAAGGACGAGGAGGGAGGATCACCTAAAGCCAGGAGTTCGAGCCCAGCCTGGCCAACACAGCGAAACCCCACCTCTACTAAAAATACAAAAATTAACCAGGTGTTGTGGCTCATACCTGTAGTCCAGCTACTTGGGAGGCTGAGGCATGAGAATCACTTGAACCCGGGAGGTGGAGGTTGCAGTGAGCTGAGATTGTGCCACTGCACTCCAGCCTGGGTGACAGAATAAGACTGTCTCAAAAAATAAAAAATAAAAAAAAAAAAAAGGAAAAAAAAAAAGGAACTAACCCATTCTATGAAGCCTCTACGACATGGATCTCCAAACCTGAAAGAACAGTGTAAGAGAGGAAAAGTGCAGGTCACTCTCATTCATGAACAAAGTTGCAAATATTAGAAACAAGGAACAGCTAACCCAAATTTCTTATACCTCAGAAACTCAAGGGTGGTTTGACGTTGGTAAGGGAACTATAGTATACTGAAAGGAAACATGGCTGATTTACCTATTAAGTTTTACATACTATCATACTAAAATCTCAATTTGGGGGCCACTGTTATAGAAAGACTCGGGGCAGAAAAGAGGTAGGTTTTGCGAAATGTGGCGTATTAACAGTTCTGTGATTGTTGGGCACAGCAGCACACACCCAGTAATCCGGGTAGTTTGCGAGGCTGAGGCCGAGGTTTACTTGAGGCCAGGAGTTTGAGAGCATCCAGGAAATATAGCATGACTCCCTATCTTTCCAAAAATAAGAATAAACGTTGGGAGGCCAAGGCAGGTGGATCACCTTCGGTCAGGATTTTGAGACCAGCCTGGCTAACATGGCGAAACCCCGTGTCTACTAAAAATACAAAAAAAAAAATGCTGGGCGTGGTGGTATATGCCTGTAATCCCAGCTGCCCAGGGAGCTGAGACAGAATAGTTTGATCCCGGGAGGCAGAGGTTGTGGCGAGCCGAGATCGCGCCACTGCGCTCCAGCCTGGGCGACAGAGTAAGACTCCGTCTCAAAAATAAAACAAAAATAAGTAAATAAATAAATAAATAAATAATAAAACCCCAACTGTCTGTAATTTTACTTGGATTATCTAAACATGTGTAAACATCATATACTGCATTAATTAACTAATTAAAGAAAAAGACCATTCCAAATAAGGCAGAAAAAGTATCTTATAAAATATAATATCCCTCTATGATTAAAGAAAAAAACTTGTGTCAAAATAAGAGAAATTTTTAATACCTATAAAGTTACATACCAAAAACCTAGAGATAACATAACATTTTTTTTTGAGACAAGGTCTCTCTCTGTCACCCAGGCTGAAATGCAGTGGCGTGATCATAGCTCAGTATAGCCTCGAACTCCCAGGCACAAGTGATTCTCCCACGTCAGTGTCTCATCAAAAACCACAACTTTTTTTTTTTTTAATCATAACTTAACTAGCAGATTCTAAACTCATTTGAAAGATTAAAAAACTCAATAACCAAGGCATTCCTAAAGAATAATAAAGCAGAGCTGGGAAAGTATCAAGACATTTTACAGCTATGTAAGTAAGGAAGTTGGTGTTGATGCAGGGATAGATGACTTTACTAGTGGAAAACAGCAGAGTTTCTAGACACAGAGCCATGGAAACAAGAGAGATGGCATCACCAATCTGAGAAAGAGGACTATTTTCTAAAAGGTGCAAGAAAATTTTCTATCTATAAGGAAAAGAAATTCCCATATGGCTTAAGAAGTTAAATTTTAAGAGCAAACTTTAAAAAAAAATAAAGAAAAAAATATAGAAACATTTCTTATCACTTAAAGGTAAGAAAGAATTTCCTAAAATGTTACCAGTGGAAGGCCTTGACTACAAGTCATCCAGGTTCTTGGTGTTTTGAACAAAGAATTGGAAGAAATGCACAATAAAGTCATGAAATAAGCAACAAAAGTACAGATTTATTGAAATGAAAGTACACTCCACAGAATGGGAGTAGGCTCAAGCTAGCCACTCAAGAGGGCTGGTTACAGAATTTTTGGGTTTTAAATGCCCTCTAAAGGTTTCCCATTGGTTACTTGGTTTACACTCTATGTAAATAAAGGAGAGGTCCATGACCAGTCTGATTGGCTATGGAAGGTGACCAATCAGAGGCTGAAGTGAAGTTACAAAATTAAACCCTATGAAAATGTCTGACTGGTTATAGGAAGGGACCAGAGGCTGAAGTGAAATAACAAAGTTATATCCCTATACAAATGAAGACTAGGCCTGCTACCAGTCTGATTGGTTGCAAGAGAGTACCAATCAGAGGTTGATATGGTTTGGCTTTATGTCCCCACCCAAATCTCATCTTGTAGCTCCCATAATTCCCATGTGTTGTGGGAGGGACCCAGTAGGAGACAATTGAATCATGGGGGCAAGTCTTTCTCATGCTGTTCTCATGATAGTGAATGGGTCTTACAAGATCTGATGGTTTAAAAATGGGAATTTCAGCTGGGTGCAGTGGCTCACGCTTGTAATCCCAGTACTTTGGGAGGCTGAGGCAGGCAGATCACCTGAGGCTGGGAGTTCAAGACCAGCCTGACCAAAATACAAAATTAGCCAGGTGTGGTGGCACATGCCTGTTATCCCAGCTACACAGGAGACTGAGGCAGGAGAATAGCTTGAACCCAGGAGGCAGAGGCTGTGGTGAGCCAAGAAGGCACCACTGCATTCTAGCCTGGGCAACAAGAGTAAAACTCTGTCTAAAAAAGAAAAAGAAAAACAAACAAAAACAAAAACAAGTTTCTCTGCACAACCTCTCTTTTTCCTGCTGCCATCCATGTAAGCTGTGATTTGCTCCTCCCTGCATTCTGCCACGATTGTGAGGCCTCCTCAGCCGTATGTAACTGTTCAGTTCAATAAGCCTCTTTCTTTCATAAATTAGGCAGTCTCAGGTATGCGTTTATCAGCAGAGTGAAAACAGACTAATACAGAGGTACTTTCCACTTTTCATCTGCTGCACAGAGTGGGGTGGAAGGTTGCAAAGGGAGTGGCCTCTAATTTTTTTGCTACTTGGGCGGGGAAAGTTGGGGTTTTCCTTTTGATTCAGTTCTAAGAAGTCAGTGCAAATTGGCCTTAGGTTTCCTGCCTCCAGACCTTATTCTCCTGCCTCAAAAGCACAAATTATAAGAGAAATGATTGATAAATCTAACTACATTAAAATTGCAACCTTATCTTTCCTTGTCAAAAGACACCAGAAAGAAATTTAAAGGCCAAAGCACAAACCTTAGAGAAGATATTTGCAACAGATATAATTAGTAAAGGAGTAGAATACAGAATATACAAAGGATTTTTACAAGTAAATTTTAAAAAGTGCAACCTCATAGAAAAATAGGCAAAAGACATGAACAGGCATTTTACAGGGAGGCAACATGAAAATTTCATAAACATATGAAAACATGATCACCCTCATGCATAACTGAAATGAAAACCAAACAAGGCACCATTGTATTCCCAATAGATTGGAAGCTGGGTGGTGACATTGCACAGGGGCAGGGTGAGTGGAAAAGAAATCAGATGACAACAAGTGCTGCTCAGGGAGCTTAATCATCCAGGAAAATAATTTGGCACTGTCTTATAAAGTTGAATATCTGCATACCCTGTGAGCCAGTGAACCAGAAAATCCACTCTGAAAATAAATTCTTGAAAAAAGCTTCACATATGCTTCAAGACACACATACAACAATAATCACAGCAGCACAGGATAACAGCCAAAACTGGAAACAAATCAAATATCCGTTAACACGAGAGAAGCCAAGTACACTGTGGTCGCCTGTCACAATAGATTATTAAACAAGCAGGAAAATGAATAAACTACACTCAACTGAACAACCTGGATGAATTCCAGTGACATTACATTGAGTGAAAAAAGGAAGTTATCAAAGACAACATAGAGTTTTCACATCATTTTGTAAACCTCCTAAACAAGCAAAACTAGAATTTGTTTTAGGCTGGGGTAGTGAAGGAAAACTTCATGGAAGACGAGGAACTGATCAGATTTTAAAGGATAATAAACTTGAAAGAAAAAAAGGACAGTTCTGGGTAGAGAGACAGGAGGGGCAGAACATGTTACGGGAAAGTCTAGCAGAGTAAATCTGAAGATTGTGGCAAACCATAGCGGGCCAGGGTTTAAAGCTAGGATGTAAAGGCAATGAAACCTCTTAATTGAGGTTGGAAGAATAGCTAGGAAACTTGTGAATGCAGATATAGAGATTTGATAGTTCTTATAAATTATCCAGATTTAGGAAATTATAGAAAGGGAGAAAATTCTAGGAGCAGAACAACCAGGATAATGCGTTGTCAACAAAGCCAAGGAGTTTCAAATGTAAAATGTGGAAGGTGGTGAAAAGAGAAAAAAAGAAAAAGGAAAAAAAAGTTTAAGTTAAGCTTCAGATATGTCAGATCCTCATTTACTTTCAAGCTTTGTTTGTATATGTTTTAAACTGTTGAACATAAAAATGTACCCCAGAGAATTTATTCAAATAAAATATATACTTGAAAAAAAAAACAAGCAAAACTAAGCAATATATTCCTTAAGAATTCATGCATATGTGGCAACATCATTTATTTTTAAAAACAGGTGAATGATAAACATGAAATTCAGAGCCCGTGGTGTTGGAAAGGCAGGTGATGGGAGAAGGGAGAAGTCAGGCACACACAATGGTGCAGGCAGTGTTCCAATTCTAAAGTCAAATGCTGGGTTAACGTGTTTATTTTGTCTCATAAATTACACATGTTATATATGTTTTTTATTCTGTATGTCTCAAATGCATAGAATGACATTTTTTAAGAAAACATTCTGATTTTTTAAAGTACAGAAAAACGTTTTAATTCTCTGAACAGCTTCATCTACTGAAATATAGAAGTTATATAATTGCTGATATTGACATTTAGATATTACTGCATATATACTGTACTACTTCCTCCAAAACGCTTACCCAATCATGAAAATAAAGTTTCTAGAGAGCTTCCACCTGATCAGACTGATGGGATTAACACAGTGTTGGTGTTTTGTATTCTAGACAGAAGTGATTTTCCTAATTATTAGAAGGCTACATCAGAATTTAAAATCTCACCATTTTAATGATTTACATGTTAGATTTATATGTTGTTAGATATACTGTTAATGATTTATATATTTTTAAAGCTGGAAAGAAGCTAGAAATCATCTAGTCCATGCCTCCCACTTTACTGATGGGCAAATTGAGACCCTCAAGGGGGAAGTGACTTTTCCAAGCACAGAGATGGCCAGGTGTGCACGTTTCTGTTAGGGTAGTCTCCGCTTCCCTAACAGGCTGATTTCTTTAGCAGTGCACATTGAAATGAGGGAATTCATGAATAAGAAATGTCTGAATTAAGAAATAGCTAAGATCAGAGCAGAACTGAAGGAGATAGAGACACAAAAAACCCTTCAAAAAATCAATAAATCCAGGAGCTGGTTTTTTGAAAAGATCAACAAAATAGACAGACCACTAGCCAGATTAATAAAAAAGAAAAGAGAGAATAACCAAATTGATGCAATAAAAAACGATAAAGGGGATATCACCACAGATTCCACAGAAATTCAAACCATCATCAGAGATTATTACAAACAACTCTATGCACACAAACTAATAAGCCTGGAAGAAATGGATAAATTCCTGGACACTTGCCTCCTGCCAAGCCTAAACCAGGAAGAAGCCGAAACCCTGAACAGACCTATAACAAGGTCTGAAGTTGAGGCAGCAATTAAGAGCTTACCACCCAAAAAAGGCCAGGTCCAGATGGCTTCACAGCTGAATTCTACCAGACATACAAAGAGGAGCTGGTACCATTTCTTCTGAAACTATTCCAAAAAATACAAAAAGAGGGAATTCTTCCCAAATCATTTTATGAGACCAACATCATCCTGATTCCAAAACCCGGCAGAGACTCAACAAGAAAAGAAAACTTCAGGCCAATATCCATGATGAACATAGATGCAAAAATCTTCAATAAAATACTGACAAGCCGATTGCAACAGCACATCAAAAAGCTTATCCACCATGATCAAGTAGGCTTCATCCCGGGGATGCAAGGCTGGTTCAACATACGCAAGTCTATAAACGTAATTCACCACATAAACAGAACCAAAGACAAAAACCACATGATTATCTCAATTGATGCAGAGAAGGCCTTTGACAAAATTCAACAGCCCTTTATGCTAAAAACACTCAGTAAGCTAGGTATCAATGGAACGTATCTCAAAATAATAAAAGCTATTTATGACAAACCAACAGCCAATATCATACTGAATGGGCAAAAACTGGAAGCATTCCCCTTGAAATGTGGCACCAGACAAGGATGCCCGCTCTCACCACTGCTATTCAATATAGTATTAGAAGTTCTAGCCAGAGCAATCAGGCAAGAAAAAGAAATAAAGGGCATTCAAATAGGAAAGGAGGAAGTCAAATTGTCTCTATTTGCAGACGACATGATTGTATATCTAGAAGACCTCATCGTCTCAGCCCCAAACCTCCTGAAACTGATAAGCAAGTTCAGCAAAGTCTCAGGATACAAAATCAATGTGCAAAAATCACATGCATTCCTATACACCAGTAACAGACTTAAAGAGAGCCAAATCAAGAACAAACTTCCATTCACAATTGCCACAAAGAGAATAAAATACCTAGGAATACAACTAACAAGGAATGTAAAGGACCTCTTCAAGGAGAACTACAAGCCACTGCTCAACGAAATAAGAGAGGACACAAACAGATGGAGAAACATCCCATGTTCATGGTTGGGAAGAATCAATATCGTGAAAATGGCCATACTGCCCAAAGTAATTTACAGATTCAATGCTATCCCCATCAAGCTACCAATGACCTTCTTTGCAGAACTGGAAAAAACCACCTTAAACTTCATATGGAACCAAAAGAGAGCCCGCATAGCCAAGTCAATTCTAAGCAAAAAGAACAAAGCGGGGGGCTTCACACTACCAGACTTCAAACTATACTACAAGGCTACAGTAATCAAAACAGCATGGTACTGGTACCAAAACAGAGATATAGACCAATGGAACAGAACAGAGGTCTCGGAGGCAACACAACATATCTACAACCATCTGATCTTTGACAAACCAGACAAAAACAAGCAATGGGGAAAGGATTCCCTGTTCAATAAATGGTGTTGGGAAAGCTGGCTAGCCATGTGCAGAAAGCAGAAACTGGACCCCTTCCTGACACCTTACACTAAAATTAACTCCAGATGGATTAAAGACTTAAACATAAGACCTAACACCATAAAAACCCTAGAAGAAAATCTAGGCAAAACCATTCAGGACGTAGGTGTAGGCAAGGACTTCATGACCAAAACGCCAAACGCATTGACAACAAAAGCCAAAATAGACAAATGGGACCTAATCAAACTCCACAGCTTCTGCACAGCAAAAGAAACAATCATTAGAGTGAATCGGCAACCAAGAGATTGGGAAAAAATTTTTGCAGTTTACCCATCTGACAAAGGGCTGATATCCGTAATTTACAAAGAACTAAAGCAAATTTACAAGAAAAAAACTAACAAGCCCATTCAAAAGTGGGCAAAGGATATGAACAGACACTTCTCAAAAGAAGACATACGTGAGGCCAACAAACATATGAAAAAATGCTCATCATCACTGGTCATCAGAGAAATGCAAATCAAAACTACACTGAGATACCATCTCACGCCGGTTAGAATGGCGATCATTAAAAAATCTGGAGACAACAGATGCTGGAGAGGATGTGGAGAAATAGGAACACTTTTGCACTGTTGGTGGGAGTGTAAATTAGTGCAACCATTGTGGAAGACAGTGTGGCGATTCCTCAAGGACCTAGAAATAGAAATTCCATTTGACCCAGCAATCCCATTACTGGGTATATATCCAAAGGATTACAAATCGTTCTACTATAAGGACACGTGTACACGAATGTTCATTGCAGCACTGTTTACAATAGCAAAGACCTGGAACCAACCCAAATGCCCATCGACGATAGACTGGATAGGGAAAATGTGGCACATATACACTATGGAATATTATGCAGCCATCAGAAACGATGAGTTTGGGTCCTTTGTAGGGACATGGATGAACCTGGAAACCATCATTCTCAGCAAACTGACAGAAGAGCAGAAGATCAAACACCGCATGTTCTCACTCATAGGCGGGTGTTGAACAATGAGAACACATGGACACAGGGAGGGGAGCACTACACACTGGGGTCAGTTGGGGGGAAATAGGGGAGGGACGGTGGGGGGTGGGGAGCTGGGGAGAGATAGCAAGGGGAGAAATGCCAGATGTAGGTGATGGGGAGGAAGGCAGCAAATCACACTGCCACATGTGTTCCTATGCAACAATTTTGCATGTTCTTCACATGTACCCCAAAATGTAAAATGCAATAAAATAAATAAATGGGAAAAAAAAAAAAAGAAATGTCTGAATCTTACAGAACAGCATTTGGAAACAGCTGCTGACTGTTGACTTCAAGATGTCTGTCTTAGTAGACAAAGTTAATGGAGGGTTATACTCAAGGAAGAAGACACGAAGCAGGGAAGAGATCACTTCAGGCCAAGAAATACACTGAGGGGAAGTGTAGGACTCACCTGTGAGGTGTGTGACCTTAGAGGAATCAGCATAAATTACCCAGAACATTAACTTGAGTTAGAGCCAAACAAATTGTATAAAGAGCATATGCTACACTTCCTTTACCACACCAGTTTTGGCAACATAGAGTGGTCTTTCTACTCCAAGACCATGGTAACCTAAGCTGCCAGAGAGTCGGTTGGAATAGCAGAGCCTAGTTCTAGCCAACTTTTAGCTTACGCTGACAGCTGGAACAGAAATAAGGAGGAGGGTATTTCTAAGTTTGTTTTCAACAAAAGAATGAGACTGCCTTTGAAGTAGTAAGATGGCATGGTTAAAAATGTAGTTATAGCTTTTTTTTAATCTCCCAAAAATGAATAAAAACTCATCTTGATGTTTATAAAGATAACTTTGTTCTATATCCCATAATCGGAATAAGTTTACAAAGAGAGTAACTCGTTGCGAAAATTGAATAATTTTCTTTAAACATTTTTTTTGAAGAAATGGTGTCTGGGCATGTTGCCCAAGCTTGTCTTGAACTCCTGGGCTCAAGGGGTTCTCGCACTTCAGCTCCCAAAGTGCTGAGATTACAGGCGTGAGTCACTGCTGTGGTCCCTGAATAATTCATATAAATACCCTATGAAAAATCTTACTTTAAAGGCACTATGTAAATAAAGGCTCCATACCTAAGATTGTGGACTGTGGCTTCTGAACATCACCAGCCAATAACTGGACATCCTCCCTGCTAACTACAATGTTCTCTGTAGACTGTCATCTCATTCATTCTCTAATTACTCAAAGAGTGTGTTTGTCTGAGTTGTCCAGTATGGTAGCCACTAGCTATATGTGGCTTCTGAGCACTTGAAATGTGACTAACCCAAATTGATTTTTCTGATTTTTAACAATTTTTATTGTCATTTTATTAATTTTTAATAGATGACTGGGTTTTGCTATGTTGCCCAGCCGGATTCTAACTCCTGGGCTCAAGCAATCCTCCTGCATTAGCCTCCCAAGTAACTGGGACTACAAGTGTGTGCCACTGAACCTGGCTTCCTCCCCACCACGCCCTGGAGATAGCCCACATTGAAATGTAAGCTGCAAACACTGGATTTCAAATACCTAGTATGTAAAAAAAGAATGTTAAGAATGTTAAATATCTCATTAACAATTTTTTAGAATGATTATATGTTGAAATGATATTTTACATATAATGAGTTAAATATACTATTAACATTAATTCCATTTGCCTCTTTTTATTTTTAAAAAATTTTTGCTACAAGAAAATTAAAAATTACATATGCAGCACATATTATATTTCTGTTGGACAGTGTTGTGTTAGATACTAGGGGTTTCCTCATACCAAATCCCAATCATCCTCATTCCAATTCTATTGTCATCATGTGTTGACGTGGAAATGATGTACCCCCTGCAGAACTTGAACAGTAGCTTAGCTTAGCGTTCAGGCATGTGTCTCAGTCAATCAGCAGGCACTTTCCCCCATGCAATCCTGCCCCGTGTTTCCAGGTGTGCAGCTGACTTGTAAAACTTCACAGTATTAGTAAACATGCCACCTGCTAATGGTAGTAATTGCACTCTATGTAGAATGAAATTAACCATCAAGATTATTCTTCAACTTTTGCTGTCTTGTTCAGTTTTGTATCACGAGAGAAATATCTGTGAAAAATCTATACAATAATTAGCGTTGATACAATAAATCATTATGTGTCAGGCCCAGTAAAGAACCAACAGTAAATGCCTTAAGATAAAGCCAAAGGAACTTAGTAAATATTCTTAACGTTTGACTCACTAGGTAGTTTTTGCACAACTTGAATTCCATTTTATTTCTAAGCCAAAGAAACCTAACACACAAAACTATTTCATAGCTTTCAAAGCTATAGGGTACATACGTACCCAATAAGTAGGGAAAGAAAAAGTTGGATATAAATTATGTAAATATATATGTATGATTATGATTTTTATAAATGGCGTAACATGAGTATACTAACTACCTTCTATGCGGCCATGCTACAGATTTTCTGGAGGTATGATGTAACGGTATGTTTTTATGCTCAGATTAAATATCAGCTTTTCGCCTCTCCAATTTTTCTAAGTGATACTCCCAGTTCTAGAGCAATCTACAGCTGTTTATATGAAGTGCCCAACACCCATTCATCTCAAGTGCTTTGGTCTTTGGTTTATGTCATGCACTGTGCCTTCAAAATGAAATTTTTAAAAGGGACTTTAAATGAAGTTGCATAGTAGTTTTTAAACGTCAATGTGTAATTTATGTGAAATCTAACTGTAATGAGGTCCTTTCTGTTTTTTATATGTAAACAGATCTACTAATCCTGTATAAAACTTATTTTATGAAAAAAAAAAAAAAGAAAATGTTTTAAGAGAGAAATGAATTATAGGAATAGTGTTAATAACTTAACACCTGGGAGTTAGTTAACTAACTTATTTAGCAAGTATGTGGAAGGCTTTGGAATAAAAGAACATCCTAAAAGCATTTATCAAATCCACACATCAGTGTCCTACACGTAAAGTAGCTTAAAAAAAGAGGCACACATTAATCTCTCTAAAGAAATTGCCATGTTGTTCCAATACATGTTTGATAGAATATTTCACAATCGAATGCTGCAAAATGTTAGGTATTTTTTCCTCTATGTTTCAGACTTAGATATATATCCTTAAAATTAAGGTCACAAAGGAGATAATCTGTTCCTAGTACTGAGAGCCTGGAAAGAATCTTCAAATAAATTAGCTGTAAAAGTGAAAACTAGGTGTTTTTACGTAAAGCAAAATCATTTTTCCCTATGTTCTAAGTATTCTTATCATAACAAATGGCAATAATTCTCATATATTTCCCCACGCTAAAGATGGTACAAGGACACAGACTGTAAAAGCACAAGGGAGGATGGCAGGGCTAGTCAGATCCTCAAAAAATGCCTTCATTGCTTTGTGAAGCCAGCATAGAGAATCACAGAGAAGTGAATCCAAAGCTTGACATAGTGGGCTTGGAGTCCCTGGTATTAGCTGCAACAGGCAAGATTAACGCTACTGCACCTGACAACCCCTACACCTTATAGTGACAAAAGTTTATCACACGTGTGATATATCCATCTTGGGGCCCTGCTCCTAATCCTCCTTACCCGAAGACCTGGCTCTATCATTAGAATGTGGTCAGTTATCACTGAAGAAAGGGGGGGGGAAATGGGAAATTATATACTGGATCTTCAATGTGCATGTCACATCTGCTCACATTTTATTGGCCACTCTTGTGACCACACCTAACTTCAAGGGGGTGGAGAAGTACAATCCTGCTGATTGTACAAAGGGAAAAAATTGGTTAAATTGGTTAAGTAACAGGGCCGGGAGTGGTGGCTCACTCCTGTATCACCAGTACTTTGGGAGGCCGAGGAGGGTGGATCACTTGAGGTCAGGAGTTTGAGACCAGGCTTGCCAACATGGTGAAGCCCCATCTCTACTAAAAATACAAAAATTAGCCAGGCGTAGTGACAGGTGCCTGTAATCCCAGCTACTCAGGAGGTTGAGGCAGGAGAATTACTTGAATCTGGAAGGCGGAGGGTTGCAGTGAGCTGAGATCATGGCACTGCACTCCAGCCTAGGTGACAGAGCAAGACTCTGTCTCCAAATAATAATAATAATAATTTGTAAGTAACAATCGCATCCTAACTCATCTACCTCTAGGTTCCTTGTTACATGAGAACATAGCTTCCTTACAGTTTTGGCATTTGAGACAGGGTTTTCTGCCAAAACCGTATTACCTGAGACACTAGAGCACCCAACTCCCAAACCAGAAAATAGTTTCCTAAATGAATTCCATTGCAAGCAAAACAACCCTTCAAAAATGAGGGAGAAATTAAGACACTCCTAGATAGACAAAAACTGAGAGAATTGATCATTAGCAGGCCTGTCCTACCAGAAATACTAAAGGTAGCTCTTCAGGCTGAAGTGAAAGACATTAGACAGTAACTTAAATCCACATGAAAAAAATAAAGAACAATACTAATTGTCATACATGGCAAATATAAGAAATAGTACAAATGTATTTTCTGTTTGCAATTCTTTCTTTCTCCCATCTTATGTAAAAGATGATGGCATTAGGCAATAATTTTAAATCAATGTTGATGGCCATACAATGCATAAATTTAACTTGTATGACAATACAAGGGGGAACAGAGTTACATAGAAGCAAAGTTTTTGTATGTTATTGTAATTGTTATTAACCCCAACTAGATTATTATAAATTGAAATGTCAGTTGTCATCTTGGTGAGGACATCACCAAAGCTTGACATAGTGTCCTTGGAGTCCCTGGTATTACCTGCAACCAAGATGTCACCAAGATGACAACTAAAAAACAACTCAAAAATATGGTAAAAGAAACAAAAAATGTAAAATGGTACACAAAAGATGGCAGTAAGGAAGAATTTAGAAAAGGAGATGCCATATAGAAAACAAACAGCAAAGCAGCAGACATAAATCCTACCTTATCAGTAATTACCTCAAGTAAACAGAAGATTGCGTTTTATTTTATTATTTTTTAATTTTTTTTAATACCGTGTTTAACACAGAATGGCAGATGACTGACTTTTTAAAATGATCCAACTATAAGCTGATTACAAGAGACAAACTTTAGATTCAAAGACACAAATAGGTTGAAAATAAAAAGATGGAAAAAGATATACCATGCAAGCAGTAGCCAAAGGGAAGAATGAGAGACTATTCTAATATCAAACAAAATAAATTTTAAGACAAAAATTGTTCCCAGAGACAGAGGAGGAGATTTTATAAGGGGAAGAGGGTTACATCAGGAAGATATAACAATTATAAACCTATATACACCTAACAACAGAGCCCCCCAAAACTGACAAAACTGAAAGGAAAAATAGATAATTCAAGAACTATAGTTGGAGACTTCAATACTTCACTTTCAATAATAAACAGAACTACCAGAAAGATGATAACAAGGAACTAGAAAACTAGAACAGCTGTTGTTTCTGGAGAAGACAACATACACTGTAGGAACTTGGAATCAGAAGTAATGACTACATCATAAAATGAAGACCTCTTAGCAGAAGAAATTAAAGGACTAAGTTACTTACTTAAAACACTTAAAGCAAAAAAGATACCAAATGTAGATTAAACTAACTGGCAAAGATAAAATAATCTATACACGTAGATAACATTAAAGACTCAAAATCAAGAAAACTCCGTTGCAGTTAGAAAACAAACAAACAAACAAACAAAAAAAAACCGCCACACAGAGATAAGCAAAAGCTCCAGCTGAGATGTAAATGGTATTTACATCCTTTGTATTCTGCTTCAAGAAAACAAAATTATTTTCACCAAATATCAAATTTAGACTGAATTTACCCCGTAAAGACAGAGGAGAATCTTTTCAAAGTAGTTGAAAAGATTATCTATAAATGTAAAGAATTAGACACCTATACAGTATGAGCCAAAATTTTTTCAGAAAATTTTTAAAGAATCACTGGCTATTATCAAAGTCAGCTTTTTTTTTTCATGACCAAAAAGTTTATGGTAATAGGTTGGTAGCTCTACCAGCTGAAAGAAGCATTAGTAATGAAGAAAAGAAAATGCATGCATTCGTCAAGAAAGTATTAAGGAGTAAAGCATTTCAGTAAGTATGTTTACATCCTGATGCTTCAAATGGGGCATCTGACAGAGGTCAAGAGGACCACCAAGGAATTTTTTGAATGAAGAGAACCCCAAGAAAGGATGAACACTGAGCTATGATGACTTGGGAATCCAAGGTCCAGTGCTCCATGTAGACCAGATACGACCTCCCACATTCCAGGGTCAGGACAGTAAGAGCAGGATCCCTCCACCAGTCCATCTCCATCCAGTTACAGCAGGATGTTCCCTCAAGAGCTAGAAGCCAGAGCTTGCCCTGGTGCTCCCTGTGCTGACTGATGCTCAGAACCTTCTTTTGGTTCAACGCTCCCTCCGTATGTGGCACCATAGCCCAGGATGTCATTGTGATGGGGCAGATGCTACAAGGGGGTCCTGGAGGCTGGTTTAAGAGGACTCCCTCTACTTCCCCTTATTCTGAAAATAAGGATGAATCTACACAGAATCTTCTCTAATGAGGGACTCTCCTGACACAGCATATCCTTCACTGGGCAACAAAAAAAAGTCTCTACACTAAGTGGTACTAGGTATTAAACACTAAGTGGAAAATGCAACGTGGAATGGCATAAGAACAGACTGTATATGCTGTTAAATAGAGATCACCATATAGTGAACCACTTTCTCAACACCAATTACAAAGCAGCCCATTTTCTTCATGGATTTATGGTGCCACTTTTATTGTACATCAAGCTCCCAAATAGACTTGGGTGCATTCTGGGCATTCTCTCTTATCTCATTGGTCTATCAAAGATGAACTCCAGATGACTTAAACATTTAAACATGAAACTTAAAATTACAAACATAATAGAAGAAAGAATAAGAGAGTAATTTTGTGACTTGGGGCATGGGCAAGACTGCTTCCTACAAATTAAGAAAAAGATGCAAACCCATTAGAAAACAGGCAATGAATCTAAGGAAGTAACTTTCTAGAAGAAATGTGAAAGGCTAACAAACATAGGAAGAGATGCCCAGACTCATTAATCCATGGAAATGTAAATCACAACAAGATTGAGCTTACACTTTATACCTACTAGTCTTGGCAACATTTTGAAGGCTGGATAATGCCAAGGGTTGGCAGGAATACAGGGATCTCCACTGGTGTAGGAGTGAGACTAACAAAGTCTTTCTGAAGAGCTACTGGTCAAATTAAGTACACGCAGGCTTTGAGCCCCGTCAGTTCCACTTCTGAATGTGCAACCCAAAGAAATGGCACACAGCTTCGTAACCAGCTATGTATAATGGTGTTCCCTGGAGTGCGATTTGTAGTGGGAACAGGAC
The DNA here is from genome assembly GCF_009761245.1 of Sapajus apella. Lineage (NCBI taxonomy): Eukaryota > Metazoa > Chordata > Mammalia > Primates > Cebidae > Sapajus > Sapajus apella. The sequence continues at coordinate 19,901,900 of NW_022436946.1, read as the reverse complement.
TTCAGGCAAGAGCACTCTATAATGGTTAAAATCGACGGACTTGAAATATCCATGAATGAATCTTTAAAAGATTGTGAGTTTAAAAAGTGAAACCGAATGAGGTTAAGAATCCCCATCTATGTTAAATCAAATATACATGCACCCCAAATGACAGAACACATTCTGGAACATTTACAAACAACAACAAAAAAATACATATGAAATGCTTTAGAATGGTTTCCTACAGTCAGAGATAGGGAGAAAGGCAGACAGAAATGGGGACAGAAAGGAATAATAAAACCAGAGAAAGATTCAGTACAGGGCAACAGTGAGAATGCGCCATGAAGTGAGGAGTTTGATTCATACAATTTTAACATCTAAGGATTATGACCAAAAAAATACTCCTGTATAAAGTACAATCCTGTCCATTGCCATGCAGTTCCACACAATTCCTCTAACCTTTTACATCCAGCATTTTCATCATTTTAACAAGATACTGTCAGCAACTTACAAAATTACTCAGTTAAGTGTCCCGTTTTTAAGAATCTAATTATATCTCCGTTTATAAATACAAGATGAGGTAAAGTAAAAGACAATTAGGAAAAGAAAGCAGATTTATCAATTCACGGGGCTATACACTCTTTGCATCTAAAACTAGAAGTCAGATGTATAAAAAGCAAAGGCCCAGATGCTGCACTGACTGCACAACTATACTTGTAGCCACATGAGGTCTTGAGGTTGGAATGGCATTTTTAAACATTGCAAAATACCCGGCATTTTGGAAGATTGGTCTGGGAACATAATGTGGGATTCTGACAAGCAAATCTCTCTGTGTAACATGATGATAAGTCTTTCTAGCAGTGGGACATGAGGAACTCAGGTATACTGACTCATAGGTGGTGCTCTGGCATTGCAGATGCTTCAAGTTTTGCAGCCAAAAAACACAGTTTAAGCAGAGCTAAAACGGGCGTAGGAAGATGCAGGGGGAGGAGTTAGGGGCAAAAGATCTGTGCCCTCTGCTCAGACCTGCACAAGTTTGGCAGCTGCTTGGTCTACCTGTGGAAGCCCATGTGACAGGAATAAGAAATCCAGCTCATTTCACTGAGACATCCTTCAATTCTTTGGTAAATCCCATCAGACCACCAAAGTGAAAAGAACAGAAACAAAATTAAGCAAAAGAAAATCTCTTCCCCTATTTATCCCTTCTCAAGATCTTCCTCCAGTTTAGCCAAACCCACTTTCTTGCCTCTGAGTGAATGGCCAGAATCCCGTGTCTTGCCTGCATCTACATTTGTCATCTCAGCAACATAGGAAATAATTTTTTTCTATATTATGAAAATATTGTGTCTAGTTAAGAAATTTTAAGAAGTGACAGTTACCCAAGTGTGTCTTAATCAATACATTTTTAATGTTCAGAAATCTTTTTTTCTCTTTTTTTTGAGACAGGGTCTGGTTCTGTCACCCAGGCTAGAGTGCAGTGGTGCGTTCTCAGCTCAGTGCAGCCTCGACCACCCCAACGCAAGAGGTTCTTACACCTCAGGCCTCATGAGTAGCTGTGACTTACAGGCACAGGCCACTACACCTGGCTAATTTTGTTTAGTTTTTGTAGAGATGGGGTCTCACTTCGTTGCCCAGGCTGATTTCAATATATATGACACATGGACTCGAGTAATCCTCCTGCCTCAGTCTACCAAAGTGCTAAGATTACAGGCATGAGCCACTGTGCCTGACTCAGCAATCTTAAACATTAAAAAGGAGCTATCAGACGGAAGAAGTTCGAACCAGAGATTAAAAATAATGTAGGGAATCAGTTTGAAAAATCAAATTATATGAGATAAATTCAATGGATGGAACCCCCCCACATACACTTCTTAGGGTTTGTACATTTGCTTAATCCCCATGGAGGGTACAATATCCAGAAACACAGTGTTTCTGCAATATTCCACTCTAAATTGTTTTCCCATCCTTTAAGGCTTTTTGCTTTATAGAACATGAGAGTATAAACAGAGAGGCTACAGTCTTTAAAGAATCAGAAATTTGCACTATTTGTAAGGGGGAGAAAAGTAAATCCTTACCAGTTAGATTGTTTTGCCAGGAAAAATGTCTCTGCAGATGTCAGTCATGACCACCCTATCATCTCTTTTTTAGCCTTAGCTGGGAGGAAGGTCAAAACTAAATTCCATTGCCACTTAACTGCTAACCCTGATACATTCAATTCCCTGTTCCTTTCATAGCAAAGGCCCCTGGATTGACCATAGCAGGGCTCATCCTTGGATTCAGGGATGTCTGAGGGGCTAGAAAGGAAAAACCATGAACAGTGTAGTTCCATGAAGAAGAGACGGAAAGTGTGATTGTACAAGCTGGTTCAAAGATGTGGCACAAGAGGGGAGCTTCCATTTAGCCTTGTGTCCAGGAGGGTGACCTCTGATCCCATGAACTGACCCTTGAGTTCTAAGGCTGGGGACAATGTCTGAGGACAACTGATTTTACCATTCATCAATTCCATTGGATTTTGGTGGGGCATACCTCATAGAAAAATAGGAAAAACTGATTTGAAAGGAACTCCACTTTTATTCTACTGAAAATCAAATGTTTGAGAAAAGCAACTTATGCATATTGTAATAACGTTAATTTACAAAGTGATTAAAAAAAATTTTTACTTTAAGTTCTGGAATACATGTGCAGATGTGCACATTTGTCATATAAATATACATGTGCTATGGTGGTTTGCTACACCTATAAACCCGTCATCTAGGTTATAAGCCCTGCATGCATTAGGTTATTTGTCCTAATGCTTTCCCTCCCCTTGTCCACCACCCCCCAACAGGTCCCAGTGTGCGATGTTCCCCTCCCTGTGTCCGTGTGTTCTCATTGTTCAACTCCCACTTATGAGTGAGAACATGTAGAGTGTTTGGTTTCCTGTTCCTGTGTTACTTTGCTGAGAATGATGGCTTCCAGCTTCATCCATGTCTCTGCATAGGACATGAACTCATTCTTTCTTATGGCTGCATAGTATTCCATGGTGTATATGTGCCACACTTTTCTTATTCAGTCTATAATTGATGGGCATTTGGGTTGGTTCCAAGTCTTCGCTATTGTAAATAGTGCTGCAATAAACATACATGTGTATGTGTCTTTGCAGTAGAATGTTTTATAATTTGGGGGATAAATACACAGTAATGGGATTGCTAGGTAAAAGGATATTTCTGGTTCTAGATCCTTGAGGAATTGCCACATTGTATTCCACAATGATTGAATTAATTTACACTCCACGAAGAGTGTAAAACGTTCCTATTTCTCCACATCCTCTCCAGCATCTGTTGTTTCCTGACTTTTTAATAATCACCATTTTAACTGCCATGAGATGGTATCATATTCTGGTTTTGATTTGCATTTCTCTAATGACCGGTGATAATGAGCTTCTTTTCATATATTTGTTGGCCATGTAAATGTCTTCTTTTGAGAAGTGTCTGTTCATATCCTTTACCCACTTTTTGATGGGTTTGTTTTTTTCTTGTAAATTTCTTTAAGTTCCTTATAGATTCTTGATATTAGACCTTTGTCAGATGAATAGCTTGCAAAAATTTTCTCCCATTCTGTAGGTTGCCTGTTCACCCTGACGATAGTTTATTTTGCTGTGCAGAAGCTCTTTAATTAGATCCCATTTGTCAATTTTGGCTTTTGTTGCAATTGCTTTTGGTGTTTTAGTCATGAATCTTGGCCCATGCCTATATCCTGAATGGTATTGCCTAAGTTTTCTTCCAGGACTTTTAAGGTTTGGGGTTTTACATTTAAGTATTTAATCCATCTTGAGTTAATTTTTGTGTAAGGTGTAAGTAAAGGGTGCAGTTTCTGTTTTATGCACATGGCTAGCCAGTTTTTCCAGCACCATTTATTAAATAGGGAATCCTTTCCCTATTGCTTGTATTTGTCAGGTTTGTCAAAAGTCAGATGGCGTTAGATGTGTGGTGGTACTTCTGAGGTCTCTGTTCTGTTCCATCGGTCTACGTATCTGTTTTGGTACCAGTACCATGCTGTTTTGGTTACTGTAGCCTTGTAGTATAGTTGAAGTCAGGTAGTGTGATGCCTCCAGCTTTATTGTTTTTGCTTAGGATTATCTTGACTATATGGGCTGTTTTTTGGTTCCATATGAAATTGAAAGTAGTTTTTCTAATTCTGTGAAGAAAGTCACTAGTAGCTTGATGGGAATAGCATTGAATCTATATATTACCTTGGGCAGTATGGCCATTTTCAAGATATTGATTCTTCCTAATCATGAGCATGGAGTGTTTTTCCTTCTCTTTATGTCCTCTCTTATTTCCTTGATCAGTGGTTTCTAGTTCTCCTTGAAGAAGTCCTTCATGTCTCTTCTAAGTTGTCTTCCTAGGTATTTGATTCTCTGTGTTGCAATTGTGTATAGGCGTTCACTCAGGATTTGGCTCTTTATTATTGGTGTATAGGAATGCTTATGATTTTTGCACATTGATTTTGTATCCTGAGACTTTGCTGAAGTTGCTTATCAGATTAAGGAGTTTCAGGGCTGAGATGATGAGGTTTTCTCAATATGTCATCTGCAAACAGAGACAATTTGACTTCCTTTCTTCCTGTTTGAGTATTCTTTATTTCTTTCTCTTGCCTGACTGCCCTGGCCAGAACTTCCAATACTATGTTGAATAGGAGTCGTGAGAGAGGGCAACCTTGTCTTGTGCCAGTTTTCAGAGGGAATGCTTCCAGCTTTTGCCCATTCATTATGATGTCGATTATCGTTTGTCATAAATAGCTCTTATCATTTTAAGATATGTTCCATTAATATCTAGTTTATTGAGAGTTTTTAGCATGAAGGAATGTTGAATTTTATTGATGGCCTTTTCTGCATCTATTGAGATAATCATGTGATTTTTGTCATTGGTTCTGTTTAGGTGATGGATTACATGTACTGATTTGCATATTTTGAAGCAGCCTTACATCCAGGGATAAAGCTGACTTGATAGTGGTGGATAAACTTTTTGATGTGCTGCTGGCTTTTGTTTGCGAGTATTTTTTGGAATATTTTTGCATTGGCCTGAAATTTTCTTTTTTTTGTGTGTGTGTCTCTGCTAGGTTCTGGTGTCAGGATTATTCTGGTCTCACAAAATGAGTTAGGGAGAAGTCCCCCTTTTTCTATTTTTTGGAATAGTTTCAGAAGGAATGGTACCAGCTCCTCTTTGTAACTCTGGTAGGATTCTGCTGTGAATCTGTCTAGTCTTGGGCTTTTTTCAGTTGGTAGGCTATTAATTACTCCCTCAATTTTAGAACTTGTTAATGATCTATTCAGGGATTTGACTTCTTTCTGGTTTAGTCTTGGGAGGGTGTATGTGTCCAGGAATTTATCCATCTCTTCTAGATTTTCTAGTTTATTTGCATAGAGGGATTTATAGTATTCTCTGATGATAGCTTGTATTTCTGTGGGGTTAGTGGTGATCTCCCCTTTATCATTTTTATTGTGTCTATTTGACTCTTCTCTATTTTATTATTTATTAGTCCAGCTAGTGGCCCATCTATATTGTTAGTCTTTTCAAAAAACCAGTTCCTGGATTCATTGATTTTTTGAAGGGTTTTTTGTGTCTCCATCCCCTTCAGTTCTGCTCTGATCTTAGTTATTTCTTGTCCTCTGCTAGCTTTTGAATTTGTTTGCACTTGCTTCTCCAGTTCTTTAACTTGTGATGGTAGGGTGTCAATTTTAGATCTTTCCAGCTTTCTGATGTGGGCATTTAGTGCTATAAATTTCCCTCTAGACACTGCTTTAGCTGTTTCCTAGAGCTTCTGGTACTTTGTCTCTTTGTTCTCATTGGTTTCAAAGAACTTCTTTATTTCTGCCTTAATTTCGTTATTTACTCAGTAGTCATTCCAGAGCAGGTTGTTCAATTTCCATGTAGTTGTGCAGTTTTGAGTGAGTTTCTTAATGCTAAGTTCTAATTTGATTGCACTGTGGCCTGAGAGACTGTTACAATTTCTGTGCTTTTGCATTTGCTGAGGGGTGCTTTACTTCCAAATGTGTGGTCAATTTTAGAATCAGTGCAATGTGTATTCTGTTAATGTGGGGTGGAGAGTTCTGTAGATGTGTATTAGGTCTGCTTGGTCCAGAGCTGAGTTCAAGTGCTAGATATCCTTGTGAATTTTCTGTCTCATTGATTGTCTAATATCGACAGTGGGGTGTTAAAGTCTCCCACTATTATTTTGTGAGAGTCTAAGTCTCTTTGTAGGTCTCAAAGAACTTGTTTTATGATTCTGGGTGCTCCTTTATTGGGTGCATCTATAGGCTAGTTAGCTCTTCTTGTTGCATTGATCCATTTACCATTATATACTGCCCTTCTTTGTCTTTTTCAGTCTTTGTTGGTTTAAAGTCTGTTTTATCAGAGACTAGGATTGCAACCCTTGCTTTTATTTTATTTTTTTGCTTGGTAAATATCTTTCCATCCGTTTATTTTGAGCCTATGTGTGTCTTTGCACATGAGATGGGTCTCCTGAAAACAGCACACCAATTGGTCTTGACTCTTTATCCAATTTGCCAGTCTGTGTCTTTTAATTGGGGCATTTAGCCTGTTTACATTTAAGGTTAATATTGTTATGTGTGAATTTGATCCTGTCATCATGATGCTAGCTGGTTATTTTGTCCATTACTTGATGCAGTTTCTTCATAGTGTCAATGGTCTTTATATTTTCATGTGTTTCTGCAGTGACTGGTACCTGTTTTTCCTTTCCATATTTAGTGCTTCTTTCAGGAACTCTTGTAAGGCAGGCCTGGTGGTGACAAAATCTCTCAGCATTTGCTTGTCTGTAAAGGATTTCACTTCTCCTCCACTTATGAAGCGTAGTTTGGCTGGATAAGAAATTTTAGGTTGAAAATTTTTTTCTTTAAGAATGTTGAATATTGACCCCAACTCTCTTCTGGCTTGCAGGGTTTCTGCAGAGAGATCTGCTGTTACTCTGATGGGCTTCCCTTTATGGGTAACCTGACATTTCTCTCTGGCTACCCTTAACATTTTTTTGTGTGTTTCAGCCTTCAAAAATCTGATGATTATGTGTCTTGCAGTTGTTCTTCTTAAGAAGTATCTTAGTGGTGTATCCTGTGTTTCCTGAATTTGCATGCTGGCCTGTCTTGCTAGGTTGGGGAAGTTCTCCTGGATAATATCCTGAAGTATGTTTCCAACTTGGTTCCATTCTTTCTGTCACTTTCAGGTACACCAATCATATGTTTGGTCTTTTAACATAGTCCCATATTTCTTGGATCCTTTGTTCATTCATTTTCATTCTTTTTTCTCTAATCTTTTCTTCATGCCTTATTTCAGTAAGTTGATCTTCAACGTCTGATATCCTTTCTCCCACTTGATCAATGCTGCTACTGTTACTTGACATATGCTTGACAAAGTTCTTGTGCTGTGTTTTTCAGCTCCATCAGGTCATTTATGTTCCTCTCTAAACTGGTTATTCTACTTAGCAGTTTCTGTAACCTTTTACCAAGGTTCTTACCTTCCTCGCATTGGGTTAGAAATGCTTCTTTAGTTCAGAAGAGTTTGTTATTACCCACCTTCTGAAGCTTACTTTGTCAATTCATCAATCTCATTCTGTGTCCAGTTTTGTGCCCTTGCTGGAGAGGAGTTGCAATCATTTGGAGAAGAAGAGGCATTCTGGTTTTTGGAATTCTTGGCATTTTTGCACTGAATTTTCCTCATCTTCATGGATTTATCTACTTTTGATCTTTGAGGCTGATGACCTTTGGATGGGGTTTTTGTTGGGAGAGTCCTTTATGTTGACATTGATGCTGTTGTTTTCTGTTTGTTAGTTTTTCTTCTAACAGTCAGGACCCTCTGCTGCAGGTCTGCTGCAGTTTGCTGGAGGTTCACTCCAGACCCTGTTCACCTGGGTATCACCAGTGGAGGCTGCAGAACAGCAAAGATTGCTGCCTGCTCTTTCCTCTGAAAGCTTCGTCCCAGTGGGGCCCCTGCCAGAATCCAGCCAGAGCTCTCCTGCATGAGATGTCTGTCCACCCCTGTTAGGAGGTTTCTCCCAGTTAGGAGGCATGGGGGTCAGACACCCTCTTCAAGAGGCAGTTGTCCCTTAGCAGAGCTTGAGTGCTGTGCTGGGAGAATCTCTCTTGTCAGGATCAGCTGCTCTCTTCAGAGCTGGCAGACAGGAAGGATTAAATCCACTGAAGCTGTGCCCACAGCCACCCCTTCCCCCAGGTGCTCTGCCCATAGAGATGGATGTTTTGTCTGTAAGCCCCTGACTAGGGCTGTTACCTTTCGTTCAGCGATGCCCTGGTCAGTGAGGAGGAAATCCAGACAAGTAGTCTGGCCACAACCACTTTGCCTTGCCCAGCCCAGACCTCCCAGACTCCTTAGCACTCTCAGGGGAAACTGCCTACTAAAGCCTCATTAATGGCAGCTGCCACTACCCCCACCAAGCTCGATCGACTTAGGTTGACTTCAGACTGCTATACTGGCAGTGAGAATTTCAAGCCAGTGGTTCTTAGGTGGCTGGGCTCTGTGGGAGTGGGACCCACTGAGTGAGGCCACTTGGCTCCCTGGCTTCAGCCCCCTTTCCAGAGGAGAGAATGGTTCTGTCTCGCTGGGGTTTCAAGCACCATTAAGGTGTGAAAAAATAATCCTGCAGTTAGCTCAGTGTCTGCCCAAACAGTTGCCCAGTTTTGTGCTTGAAACCCAGGGCCCTGGTGGTGTAGGCACATGAGGGAATTTCCTGATCTGCAGATTGCAAAAACCGTGGGAAAAGCACAGTAACCTGGCCATATAGCACAGTCACAGCTTCTCTTGATTCAGGGAGGGAGGTCCCCAGCTCCCTGCTTCTGCCCCACCCTGCTTCTGCTCGCCGTCTGTGGGTTGGACCCACTGCCTAACCAGTTCCAATGACATGAACTGGGTACCTCAGTTGGAAATGCAGAAATCACCCTCCTCTGCATTGGTCTCACTGGGAGCTTTGGACCAGAGCTGTTCCTATTTGGCCATCTTGGCCTCTCCCACAAAGTGACTTTTAAGAACATAAAAAATTTCAAAATATGATTCTATCTTATCATAATTTTAGTTTGTAGTTGGAATTTTGCAAAGTTTCTAAAAAGTTACACCACTAAATTCAGGGCACCTTTCATTTGCCTTGTCTTTTTGTCAAAGAACAGTTATAGAATTGTGTTATCTTAACTGACCTATCATTTTGAAAGCCTCATTGAAAATTAGAACAAGATATTTGAAGTACATACTTTCGTCCAAGTTTTGCATTATGCATGATGCTGGGATGAGTGGTTTACAAAATAATCCTATCCTATGGATCTTATAACAAGCACTAATAAACCTGAGGTGACTCAATACTTTGCCTTTTTACTATCATATAAATATACCAGACGAAAAAGAAAATAGAATATTTACACCAAGTACATTCAGTAATATAAACATGTTTGTGGTGAAGAGTTAGGATTTACGTATTCACATCGGATTAAGATAGAAACAGAATTGGGAGGAGAAGATAAAGAATTCAATCTACTTTGCTAACAGGGACGATTTTTGTTTCTGAGGATATTTCGGTGCTCTGAGGTAGAAAAGGAGCATGCACAGGATCTCAGACAAGTGGAATTCACATGACCTAACAGCTGGTGAGGGAAGAATCTCCAGGCCCTCCCGGGGCCCTCAGCCTGGAGTTCCTGACAGCCACTTCTGGGTTGGGGTGGAAAGGCTTCAGGACCCGCAGGGAGGGGAAGGCCAGGACGGAGTTTTGTATCCATGCATGTGGGTTATTTCTTCTCTGAAACCTGGAGACGGGAGGCTATCTGACCTACACAGCGTGAGTATTAAAAAACTTCCTGTAGCAATAAGAGCATCAAGAACATAAGATGCATTTTAGGATGAGAGCAAAAAAACTTATTTGAGGACTCTGAACTTGTTTTTCCAAGGTTTTGAAGGTAATTGAACACGAGATGTTCAGTAATTGCTTTTGGAATTATTTTCTTGGAAATACCATGCTCCATGTTAGCCATGAAAAAAAAAACTGTCTTGGTTCTTGACTATACTTCAAATTTTAAACAGGTATCTCATTTTGTTTTAATTATTTTAAATACTATTATTTATTAGCCCTTAATCAATATATCAATCAATCAAGTCATCAAAATATTTAAGAATTCAATCTTACTTTGATCTGGACAAGTTTAATTCCATCAAATCTTATATCAGCAATAGATTTCCTTGTCTGGCCTCTTCGGTGTCCAAATTTACACTTATTTCTAATCACTTGTTCATCATCTTCTATGGGTCTTCGAACATATTTAAAGCGATCTTTGAGCGCTCGTTTCCATGAAAACTGTGTAAAAATAACAAAAGAGGTCAGTTAGCCTCCAAGGAGATTGAGATAATCCTATATAAACAATAAAATATTTATTCACCTATCATCTTTGGGCTTAAAATTTTTTTCACATCATAGTCATAGAAATAATACATCCTTTTTTTTATTCTTACAGCAGTCTTGTGACACTGCTTTTATTTATTTATTTATTTATTGCATTTTAGGTTTTGGGGTACATGTGAAGAACATGCAATATTGTTGCATAGGTACACACATGGCAGTGTGATTTGCTGCCTTCCTCCCGTTCACCTATAACTGGCATTTCTCCCAATGCTGTCTCTCCCCACCTCCCCACTCCCCTGTCCCTCCCCCATTTCCCCCCAACAGACCCCAGTGTGTAGTGCTCCCCTTCCTGTGTCCATGTGTTCTCATTGTTCAACACCCGCCTATGAGTGAGAACATGCGGTGTTTGATTTTCTGCTCTTGTGTCAGTTAGCTGAGAATGATGGTTTCCAGGTTCATCCATGTCCCTACAAAGGACACGAACTCATCATTTTTGATGGCTGCATAATATTCCATGGTGTATATGTGGCACATTTTCCCTATCCAGTCTATCATTGATGGGCATTTGGGTTGGTTCCAGGTCTTTGCTGTTGTAACCAGTGCTGCAATGAACATTCATGTGCATGTGTCCTTATAGTAGAATGATTGTGACACTGCTATAGAAATTATAAACTCTAAGTTATAGGTAAGAAGACAAAGTCACAGAAGTAGAAATCTTTACCCAATGCCATATGGTTATTGAATAAATATATTGGTTCTTGAACTTAGACTTTCCAATTCCTAAAACTGATACTTTCCACTATATTCTACTGAATCCACAACCAATTCCATTTCTCTAGTGGGTTCTAGAAAAGACCTGATACTGGCATACGGATTGATGCATTTTATTTAAAAATAATTTTCTGTCGTCTTTTGAAATTCGTTTTGGTGAGTACTATTGGCATTCACTCCCTAAGTCTATGGGTGCCTCTACTGTTTCAAACACAAAGACCAAGTCCCAGGTGTGGGAGGGAGAAGGGTACAGGTGGACCTCACTTTCAGTCTAGCAGAGGATGAATAATTTCAATATAGAGTGAAAAGTACTATAATAGGGGAAGAGACATCATTCATTTACATTGTGTTAGGAGATCATAAAAGCCTTCCTGTAGGAAGTGAATGTAAACTGAGGCCTAGCTCTTAGGGCCCGGTAACTACATGAAGGGATGGAGATACAGCATTGGGGAATGCCAGTTGGGTAGATGTGCAAGTTCCAGGAGGATGAAGCTGCATGTGCAATGGAATAGAGGGATAGCTGGCGCCCTCTAGAGAATTACCAAGAGTTGTGCGTGGCTGGAGCACAGAGCTCAAGATGAGGGAATGACAGAGGATGGGGTAAAAAAATGTGGGAAAGAGGAGGTGGCCCAATCACCAAGAACTATGGTCACCCCATTAAGGAGCCTCAGTGTAATCCTGAACCAGATCTTAAATCTGTCTCTGTGAAAAGGCTGTATTAAAATCTCATGGGAAATTTGCCCTTGGTCTTTCCTCTAAAGCAATGGCTCTAAAACCTGAGCTGAATCAATTCCTGAAGGATCCGTTAGAGCAGTTTGCTGAGCCCTACTCTCAGAGTCTCTGATTTTGAGGTCAGGGGTAGGCTGAGAATGTGCATTTCTTGCAAGTTCCCATGCAATGCTGCTGCTTGCTATTGCTCCAGACTCCACGGATCCTGGTTCAGGAGATTGGAATGGAGCCCAGATGTCTGTATTTTTTAAAGCTCTGGAGAGAATTTGTCGGAATAGCCAGGTGAGGAAGTCTTCCTAGGCCATGTTGAGGTGGGAGAGTGAATGGTCAGATTTGAGCTCTGGAAGGATCTGTTTGGCATGTGGAGATTTTGTGAGACCAGAGACATGGACAACACCTAAGCAGCAGCCCTGGATTTCTTCCTCAGTATGCTAACATCTCTTCCACTGCCGGGCCTTCAGTTTGGGCCTGGAAAGCTTTACCCCTCACTTTCCCCACCAAGCTGGTATCTAGTTAACTCTTGTTTTGTCTTCAGGTCTCAGCTCAGCCTGTGCTTCATGGAAGCCTCCTCTGGCCTCTGTAACAGCTTGGTTTTGGGTCTCCCCTTTCTTCATTGGCACTTATCAAAGCGGTAATCTTACCTCATCGATGTGAAACTTTGCTTCTATTTCTTTTTCTTTTCCTTTCTCTCCTCCCTCCCTCCTTCATCCCTCTCTCCCTTCCTCCTTTTTTCCTTCCTTCCTTTTTCCTTCATTTCTTCCTTCTTTCCTTCCTTTCCTTCTTGCCTCTATGCTATAAGCACATAAAGAAAGGCTCATGCCTGCTTTGCCCCCAAGCCCAGCACAGTGCTTCATGCATGCTGGAAACAATAAATGTTTGATGCCTTGTGTCAATCCTCTATGAAGCAGGAGATGCAGGTGTCAACATGACAGACCAGAAGCAAGACTCTGAGTCCTGGCAGTGCTTAGTTGGTAGCTAACTCACTGTGTGAGTGGTGGCCCCACCCTTCTTGAAGTGGGTACCTTCGAGCTGCTTCTGCTGCCCATCTCCCCTGCAGTGCCGTGTGCTTGAATAGATCCCCACAGTGAGTTCAGGGAAGGAAAAAAAAAAAACCCTTGCAGGCATATGAACCTGTGTTTCCCTCTGAGCCCTGGTCATAAAACAGAGTGGTAAGTCACCGAGTGGCTTTGGCCATGTTTTCTAAGCTCTGTTTCCTCATGGGCCAGTGGGAATGCCACCAAAATAACAGCCAAATGCTTGGCACTTAGATTTTGCCATTCTTGGTTACATGGTTTATAAGTTCCAATAAGACTAATCCCTGAAAGTACCATGGCCTAAGTTGGGAAGACCCCAGGTCCAAGTACTCGCCTGAATACATATTAGCCAAGTAACCCCTCTTAGTTTTAGTTTCTTCAACTATAAAATGGAACAATAAGATCTGTCCTATCAACTGCACTGGCTTTTTGGGAGACTTTACAGTGAGTAGCTACTCATTGAAGATATTTGCCAACTAGAGTGTTGCTTGTAAAGTCCTTCGGCAGCCCTAGTGAGAAAGGTATGGTTGAGGGTTGGAGGATGGCTTCAGCCCTGATCAAGCTCCCGGGTACGCATGAGTCAGAGACGCCTTATCACCTCCCACGGGCTTGTGAGGGTGGACTTCGCCATTGCTGTTTAACAACAGAACTGAAAAAAAGAATGGCTTGTATTTTTTTAGGCATGAAATATGAACAAGTGCATGTACACTTTGTGTTCTGCATGTTTCCTACAGCTCTGAAGGGTTTCTAAACGTGCTGAACCTGGTGGGAGGTATTATAGTGATCAATGGCTAGGACATTTTTAAATTGCCAATTTCTTCTTTCTACCCTCTCCTGTCTTTCCTTATTAACTGTTTGATAGGAGCAGTTAATAAGGAAAGACAGGAGAGGGTAGAAAAAGGACAAATCAAATACAATCTTCTGCATAAATATTCGATCAGTGAGTATTTACTGAAAATCTGCTATACATCTGGCAGCGTGAGTTACATACACAGATACCTTAGGTAGGCAGGCTCAGTAGGAAATATTTGTGTTATAGAATAATCGTCCCTCTCCTTCGTATGTTTCCAGCTAGAAAGAGTGCAGAAAGATCTACATGAATACAGCTCTCCGCCAACCACTCAAATAAAAAATGGCCCTGAAATTGCAGACCTCCTTTTGTGACGTATGAAGTCCACAGCATCACCAGCAGATCTCTGCACATTCAAATGCAGAATGTGGAATGTCTTACATGGCAACTGGACTAGACTTGTCCAAAAAGCAAATATCCGAAAAAATTAAAAAGGGTATGGAGAGACTGTCTAGACAAAAAGAAATTAAAGAGGCATACTAACCAATGCAATGCGTAACTCAGATATTATAGCAAGAAACTATTTTAAAACAGCTGTGAAAAAACTGAAGAAATGTGAATATGGATTGTATACGATATTATGCAATTATTGCTAATTTTCTTGGGTATAAAAATGGTATTGTGGTTACATAAGAGATTGTCCTTATTTTTATTTTATTTTATTTTATTTTATTTTTGAGACAGGGTTTTGCTCTGTCACCCAGGCGGGAGTGCTGGAGTGCAATCGTAAGTCACTGCTGCCTCGACCTCCTGGGCACTAGTGACCCCACCACCACCACCTCCACTTCCCAAGTAGTGGGACTACAGGCTCCTGCCACCATACCTGGCTAATTTTTGTATTTTTTTTTTTTTGTAGAGATGGATTTTACCATGTTACCCAGGTTGGTCTTGAACTCCTAGGCTCAAATGATGCGTCCACCTTGGCCTCCCAAAGTACTGAGTTTACAGCCATAGCTGTTCCTATAAGATATATGTTATGGTATTTAGGGATGACACCTGCAGCTTTCTTTTAAATGCTCAGCCAAAACAAACAAATAAATACGACAGAAAAAAAATAAATGGGGTAAAATGTTAATCCCTAATCTAGGTCAGTAATTCTCAGCGAGCAAACTGATGTTGCTCCTCCCCCTCCCTTGTTTGGTTTTGTTGTTGTTGTTGTTTTGTTTTGTTTTAAGAGAAAATTTGCTTTATTCTGTAGTGTGCTTGCTACACTGATGTTTGGGGACATGTGTGGTTGTTACAACTGGGTAGACAAAGTGCTACTCACACCTAGTGGGTGCCAGGAATGCTACTTCAATGCACTGGACAGCCCCCAGCACAAAGAATTATCCAGCCCCAAAGGTAAACAGTGCAGAGGCTGAGAAACACCATATTGCTAAGAGTATATGAGTATCAATGTAGCATTCCTTCAACTTTTGTTCAGATTTGAAATTCTTCTTTTCTTTCTTTCTTTCTTTTTTTTTTTTTTTTTTTGAGACACAGTTCTGCTCTTGTTGCCCAGGTTGGAGTGCAGAGTGCAATGGCGTGATCTCAGCTCACTGCAACCTCTGCCTCCCGGGTCAAGCAATTCTCCTGCCTGAGCCTCCTGAGTAGCTGAGATTACAGGCGCCTGCCACCAGGCCTGACTCATTGTTGTATTTTTACAATAAAAAAATATATTTCACCTTGTTGGCTGGCCTGGTCACAAACTCCTGGCCTCAGGTGATCCACCTACCTCGGCCTCCCAGAGTGCTGGGATTACAGGTGTCAGCCACCATGCCCAGCACAAAATTTTTCAAATAAAGAGTTAAAAATAAAATTAACCCTAAAAATAACCATGTTTGTGCACTCTCTCTCTTTCTCCACCCCCTGCCTCCCATTAAATGTTCTCTCAAATTTTGTACATTTTCCGCTGTAACATTAGTAACACAACCTCACACACACTTGGAGGGAGAATTTGGGTAAACATACATCCAGGCACCACGGTTTCTCATTCTACTCTATGAGTGCAAATCTGAGCCCTAATCTGCTAAGCAATTTTGCACACATCTCTGTATCAGTTAACGGTCTTTGGTGAATGTCACTGGGAACAGATGTGGATGAAATGCGCACAAGAGCAAAGAAAGAATTATTTGCTACTTTGTATGTGTCTCACTTTGATAACCATGAAACTAAAGGTCAAAAGGTAATTGGATCAATATGGACTTGCTTAAGTATATGCAAAGATTCTCTAGAAGGACTCTGATAACATTGGTTACTTCTGGAGAGGTAAATTATGTGGCTGGAGGAGCAAGGATGGGTAGGAAACTTTTCTGTTTATACCCTTTCGTAGCTTTTAAATTTTGAGCTATGTAAATATGTAATTTATTCAAATGGTAAATGTAAATTTAAAAACACACAAGCTCTATACACAGTAACAATGATTAGATATTAACTTGGTAGACGTATCTTGAGCGTAGAAGAAATTCTGAGAACCAGTTTTGTCAGCCATACTGACATGATTGTCAATGTTGGGACCCCAGTTTGTTCAGCATTGTTGTTGTTGCTTTGTTTTTGTTTTTGTTTTGTTTTGTTTTTGGAGGAAATCTGATTTCTTCTGTAGTGCGCTTTATATGCAGTGGCATATTTGGGAAAGGCTGTCATCCTAGAAGCAAGAATGCCTGAATTCTAATCTTGGCTTCAATAATTACTATTTTTCCAGACATGGTATACAACATCTTTCCTTAGTCTGAGTGGTGAAAAGAATGCTTAATGACCTCTCTCACTGAGAAAATTCTATGATTCTCTCCATATATAATGAAACTTTTCTTGAAAATACAAAAAAAAAGAAGAAAGAAAGGAAGGAAGGAAGCAAGGGCAGGAGGTGTAAATATAAAGAGGGAAGGAAGGGAGGGAGGAAACAGCCTTTAAATGTCTTTATATTCATAGATATTGGCATTTATCTTTTGTTGTTCTTCGAACTAATTGCTGAATTCCATGTCCTTAAGAAAGCATAGCAAAAAATATCTTTGCACAGACATCTGAGACAGTGAAGTACAAAAAGACATCTATCTTATTTAGATATGATTACCAATGTGCATGTACATGGCATATGGAGACAAAGGGAATAATAGACAGTCTATCTTTATATAACCATAGCTACAGTTCCCTGTAATTGTTCCTTATCTTATATAGTTACGGTGCCATAAACACTCAATTTTTTATTACCATCTTAACTATTTTTAAGTACAGTTAAATAGTGTAAATTATATTCACACTGTTGTGCAATGAAGACACTGGTCTTTGAAACCCACGAGATAGGCAGGTTCATCAAACAGCAAACTTTGTGTCAAAACGTCAACGGCAGTGGATCTCATCCCTGGTTGTACACTAGAATAATTTTGGCAAATTAAAACAAAAATTAATGACAAGGTCCTATCTTCAAATTAATTCAGTTAGAATCTCTAGGAATCCTAATGTGCAACCAGAGCTTAGAACTGCTGCCCCAGAGAATTGCTTGAATCTGGGAGGCAGAGACTGCAGTGAGCTGAGATCACACCACTGCACTCCAGCCTCAGTGATCAAGTGAGACTCTGGATCAAAAAAGAACTGCTGCCCCAGAGCATCCTTTGTCAGGACAGCAGAGATGTGACAGGGCCAGGTAAGGCTGGAGGCCCAGACCTCAAAGCCAGACAACAGCTCCACTGGGTCTGAGAAGGCAAGAAACACCCGATGAAGGCTCTGAAGCAGGCGCAGCCACATCCTTCCCTTTCTATGTGTCGCATCTCCTAAAGGCCCTTCCTAGCCCTTAAAACCTTTAAGACTCTTAAAGTGAACAGCTCAGTTAATCTTAGCAAACTTGTATGCTTGTGCAACCATAATTACTATCCATTTTGGCCACCTTCAGCCCTGGGCAACTCCTAATCAGCTCTGTTACACTGAGTTTCTAAACAGTTTTGAGAGGACAGCAATATGATGACAGACAGATAAAGAAGACAAAGGAACACAGGGCAGAGAGAGAAGGAATGAAGTTATGAATGAGAAGACAAGGAGACAAAGGCAGATAGAGTGACAGCCAGAGTGAGAGAGCGCAAAGTCACGAAAGAGCAGGAATTAACAGAAAGTGAAAGAAAGAAACAAAATCAGAGAGAGACCAAAGAGAGAAAGAGTCAGAAGAGTAGAAACAAACAGACCTAGATACACAGAATGAGAGAGAGAGACACCAAGAAAAAGATGAGTGAAGCATAAAATTACTGGGCAATACAAGGCTATTATTTTAAGATGTTCTGAAATTAACAAGATGGTGCCATGCGGTCACTTACAAAGCCACAGCCGTCCTCATCCAGGAAAGGGTGGGCCTGCAGCAGGGCATTCACTACGTCATTGTACTGCTGGGTGCTGGGGTACCTGTTCACCAAACAAGGAGGATATGTTTCACTTCAAGTAGCCCACATTCCTTGCTTTAAGATGAGTCTAAATTACACTCACTTTTCTTCACGTTTTTCTCTTTAACAAAAGAGATTTAAATATTGGGCAATGTGGAACCTATTACCACAATCTGAAGAGAATTGATTCCACATGAATTCTACTCTTTTCTGAAACAGACCCTTTTCCCAAAGCAGCAAGCCCGTCCTGTTACCACTCACAGTGAGCCTTCCAGGTACTTGGTCATGTCAGCCTGGAGAAACTCAATGATCCTTATCCTCATGCTGTGATCTGGGCACTTCTGCTCTGCTAACATGCATTTGACATCATAGGGAAACTCTGGTAAAACATAGGACTTTGTCCATTGTAATGCTTTACTTCTTGCTAGAAGGTGTTTCACATTTCTTCTGTGAAATAAAAACACACAAAGAATGAAATTCTATTCCAAATACATGCAATTTATTAATTTGCTACATACTGAGAACTTCTGATATAAACAACTTTCTTGAGACCCAAATATATGAAAGTCATCATGTGATCTTCCATCCATTCATCCATCCACAGATGTTTGAAGGTTCATTAAGTGTCTCTGTCCATTCACACAACACATAAATAATTATTCTTTAGAAAAAGTCACAATAACATAGACTTTAGAATAAACCCTGAAGTTGAAATGCATACTAATTCATTTTTCTTAAAGAGAAAATGTAATGCATAGCTCAAAACTGGACAAGATCCTTAACAAAAAGGAAATACATAGCAATTTAGCAAAGCAAATGAAGCATACCATAAAGTCTTGGCAACTATTAAGAAAATTCTTCTAATTAATTTATTCTGCTGCTGTTTATAATGAAATACAAGATCCATCTAATTTAGTCTTTGCCTATTCTGATAAGGTGAACTTAGTTTCTAAATTAAATATAAGTATCAGATATTCAAATTCCATCCAGATGAAATTTCTACAAAGGGCTACAGAAAACTATAACTACAGAAGGCAGATCAGGAGTTGCCTGGGCTGAAGGTGGACAAAATGGATAGTGATTATTGTTGCACAAACATATAAAGCTGCTAAAATTAATTGAGCTATTCACTTTATTTTATTTTTATATTTTTCTATTTATTTATGGAGACAGAGTCTCGCTCTGTCACCAGGCTGGAGTGCAGTGGTGTGATCTCAGCTCACTGCAACCTCTGCCTCCCGGGTTCAAGCGATTCCCCTGCCTCAACCTCTCGAGTACCTGGGACTACAGGCATGTGCCACCATGCCCAGCTATTTTCATTTGTTTTATTTTTTTGTGGAGATAGGGTCTCACTATGTTGCCCAGTTTCATCTTGAACGCGTGAGCTCAAGCGATCCTCTTGCCATGGCTTCCCAAAATGTCATGATTAGAGGCATGAGCCAACACAGCCAGCCTCTTGTTCACTTTAAATAAGTGAATTTTATGCTTGTAAATGAAACATCAATAAGGCTGTTTATAAAATTATCAGAATAACATTCAGAGCTTAAAGTTAATGACTGACCACTGAGTGTGTAAAATGAAGACTCTATAGTATCAATAAAATGTCCAAGCAACAATTAATCAAAGGCACTAGGTAGCTCTTACCCCATTTACAAATAAGGTTGACTGGAGTAGAAGTAAAAAAACAGAGGCAAGCCAGTAGAAGACAACAGGAAGATTTCCTAAATTAGCCTAAGTAGGTTAATTCTCTGATAACCCTGGAACTCTTAGTGGCCCAAGCAAAATTCAGATGAATTTTGAAAGGCCAGGCTTCTTTCAGCATTTTAGTTCATCCTTTATAAGAATGCACGAACTATAATGGGATATGGAGAATCAAGCACGTAGGGGAAAGCACTCTCACATCTCTTTTTATGATAAGCTCCCTTTCCTTTTTCCCCCTATTATATCAGTGGTGAAATTATGTCCTGGTTAAAATAAGCACACCAATAATTTACTACTTAATACCGCAACAGGAAATTTCCAGATGTAAGTCTCTGCTGTAGCCCAATCTATTTTCCAGTATATTTCTCTTTCATTTAGTTCATACATTCAACCACTATTCACTGGGGGTCTACTGAATGCCAATTACTCTTTCACAATCCTCACTCTCTCCAATATGCTATTACTTTGTT
This sequence comes from Sapajus apella, assembly GCF_009761245.1. NCBI lineage: Eukaryota > Metazoa > Chordata > Mammalia > Primates > Cebidae > Sapajus > Sapajus apella. Next base: position 19,881,637 of record NW_022436946.1, on the reverse strand, counting down.
TCTTTCTCCCATGGCCAAATTATCTCTCCTGTATCTACTGAGACCAAGGAGTATAAAGTAATGGGCAGTTTTGCCGGCTGTCTTTTGTGCCTTCCTAGGATTTTTCAAAAGTGATGTAACTTGGCAGGTGTTAAGCTGGTTTCAGTAATCTTAGCATCAATCTCCTTTCCTCCAGTGATTTTCAAGTAGCTAAATTAGCTGCCTGCCGGGTCCAGGTTTTTGAAGTTATGATGTTACTTAGTACCACCTCAACAGATAAGTTCAAATTCCAGTGTTACAAAATAAAGCTCGTTACACTGTTTGTCTTTTTATTCCACATACTTTCCCCTGTATATGTTTCCAGTGTCAGGGCGGATAATATAACGTATGATATCATTTCTATCAAATATCCAGAATGTAGCTAGACACATACAAGATCCAAGAAGACAGATACTCCGTCTTGCTCTAAATAGGGGTATTAGGCAAGATGAGAAGCATCAACTTTTCATTTTCTTTACATTAAAACAATTTAAGAAGATATTCTGGAATTGAATAGAAACCAACCCATGCCACCTAATACCAATCAAAATGAGTATTATACAAGAAAAGTGACTCATCAGAAATTGAAAATACATTCTAATGTGGAAGCAGATAACTGCAGGCATAATCATTTCTCATCTGTAAAATGATATTTGCACTGGATTTAAAAAAGCCTATGTAGAGGCTAAGATTATTTATAATATTTTTATTAAGCTAGAATTGAGCAGAACACCAAAATAAGTCAGCCAAAAGTAAGGGTAGGGAGCAGACACCAGTCCAACCCAAAGGATGGTTATACTACTGTTCCCACCTCAGAGCCAGGCTCTTTGACAAAATCAGCACCACAAAACAACAGATCTCTAATCCAAGGCATCTCAATCCAGGGAGCACAGTAAAATCAACTGGGAAGCTTTTAAAACATGTTAATACCTACAATTGGTCCCTGCCTAACCGAATCAGAGTTTACTGCTTACTAAACTCTCAGCTGAAATGTAGAACTTATATTTGTAATAAAAAAAAAAACTTAAAGTTAAGACAACACATTTGATAATTGGCCATATCATTATTGTATTAGGGGCTTAATTTAAAAAATGATTAGATGGGGTTTTCATGAAAAAGCTCATTGACTCTCCAACATTTTCTAACTTTAGCAAGAGTGAAAAAACATCCAATTCTTCCCCTGCTCCCAAAGAGCAGATGGTAACTCTGATGAGGGTCACATAGGGTAGGAAAGATGGCTCTGTTAAGAACAAGCTCAGGTGAGCACCAGCGCTCTAAGGAAAAATCTGAGTGCACACAAGAACAGAAGTTGGTAGGGAGCAGAAGAAACACAGATGTTGCATGAGGGCGGGACTGTTGGTTTAATCTCCAGTGGATATAACATTGCTTAGCAGAGTTGATAACACAATGACTTTTTTGTCGAAAGAATAAACCAGGCATCTGAAAGAAGTAGCTATCTAAGCAGGGCTGAATTCAATTTTGTCTGGGCAAAGATGTGGACACTTCAGTGGTCCATGATTGCATTCATTACCCTATAGATTTGCCTCCCCATTTATGCTCCAGGCATGTCTTTCAAATCACCTTCATCCTGCTTTTCCTTAACCTCTCTTACCTGAATCTCTTCCCAGCCACCGCATGGAGACTGCTTCCTCAAAAGTCAGTAATGATTTCCTAATTGACAAATTGAGGGCCTTTACCACAGCCTTTTTCAAGACCTCTGTAATTGCATTTAGTGCTATTGGCCACTTCCTCACACTCCTCTTTTCTTCCTTATCTTCCTTGACACTCCTTCATTTTTCTGCCTCCCTTCCTATCTCTCCGACAGCTTATTTGCTGATTTGCACCTCCTTTACTTTCCATGAGAATTTGCACACAGCTTGGTTCCTGCCCTTTAATCCTCTGTATTGATCTCTACTTTCTTCCTCAAAGAACTCACACAGCCCCATGGCCTAATCTCTGAGCTCTCTGTTCATGGATGGTAAATCTATCATCAATAATCTCTTCTCCATGCTCCATCTTAGATCTCCAACAACAACTTGTTCATTGTTTATCTCATACTCAAATCCAAAATAATTCATAATCTTTAAAAAAACAAAAAACAGGCCAGGCACAGTGGCTCACACCTGTAATCCCAGCATTTTGGGAGGCCAAGGTGTGTGGATCACGAGGTCAGGAGTTCAAGACCAGCCTGGCCAAGTTGGTGAAACCCTGTCTCTATTAAAAATACAAAAGAATTAGCTGGGCGTAGTGGTATGTGCCTAGCTACTCAGGAAGCTGAGGCAGAGAATTTCTTGAAGCCAGGAGGCGGAGGTTGCAGTGAGCTGAGATTGTACCACTGTAATCCAGCCTGGGTGACAAAGTGAGACTCTGTCTCAAAAAGCAAAAAAAAAAAAAAAAAAGAGAAAACAAAACAAAAACCTAGATTCTCATTTTCTAGGAACTGAATTGTTTTCCTTTCAAATTCTATGTGTTGAAACCCTATGTATTTGGGCTTCGACGTGACTGGATTTGGAGATAGACCTTTATGAAAGTAATTTAGTTAAATGAAGTCATAAGGGTGGGCCCTGAGATGACAGGATTAGTATTCTTAAAAGACCTGTATGCCATGTGAGGTCAGAGAGAAAATGTAGCCATCTGCAAGTGAAAAAGAGGGTCCTCACCAGAAACGGAAGAGGTCAGTGCCCTGATCTCAAGCTTACAGCCTCCAGAACCACCAAAAAATAAATTTCTATGTTTAGGCCACCAAATCTATGGTATTTGTTATGGCAGCCCGGGTGGACTGACGCAGCATTCCAATTTCCTTATTTCTTTTGCTGTACCTGTTTCCTTAGCAACTCAGGCTTAACATCGTGACATCTCTTTTACCTTTATTTTTCACTCCTAAGTGTCATGAAATTTTCCCCACATTTTATTTTTGCTTATTTCCATGGTTCCTACTACTCCACTAATCCAAGTATTCATCATTCACATGTGGACTGCTTCAACAGTCTCCTAGCAGAGTTCTGCTGGAATGGCCTAATGCACTCCCACTGGACCAGCTATCTCAGAAACATTAGCCATAAACATTAAACACATTTAAAAAAAAATTAACTGAAAACACTGAAAGGCGAAAAACAGAATGCAGGTTTTGAAAAGAAGCCTACACTTAGAAGAAGAGGAAGACACTGGGCCTTCAATGAGGTTCCCTTTCCATGGCTTTTAGCCTGAACGCAGGCCTCACGCTGTGCTGCCAAAACTCTAATAGAAAAGCCTGTAGTTACTTCTGGACTCAAAGACTTGGGGGCAAGTCTTTTGGGCAACCACATATGTGGAAAAGGAGAGTACAACCCCAGAAAAGAATGAGCTAATGAGGGAAAACTCCACAATCTATGTATAAAGTGTTCAAATCTCTAGATGATCCTGCACTACACATGTGCATAGCTGGACTAAAGATAAAAGAACTAAGCAGGTTTTAACTGACTCCCGGGAGACTGAGGTTTCCATGTGAGTCCAATCAGTTTTGCAGCTTCCTAGAACAAACTGTCAACACTTTTGGGGTGAACGCAACAGATTCAAGAGATTCCACACTGTAACATTCACATATAATCTAAAATTTTGTAACATTAAAAAAAAATTTAATCCATCCTCAAGAGTAAAGATAATCACTAGAATGTGATGCTAAGATGACACAGATGTTGGCAAGGATTTTAAAGCAGCTATTCTAACAATACTCAGTGAATTAAAGGAATATATGCCAGAATGACTGAAATGATAGGAAAATTTAGCAGAGAAATAGAAACTGTTAAAAAGAAACAAACAGAAATTTAGAAAAAAAAATACAAAATTTGAAATTAAAAACTGTACTAGATAGGATTCATAGCCGAATGGGGATTTAGAAGGAACTAGTCATTGAATTTAAAGACAGATCAACAAAAATGATTTGATCCAAAAAAACATGGGGAAAAGAGATTTAAAAAATTAAGAAAAATAGCTCATGTTTTCTAATTTTAGGTTCTCACAATTTATCCCCCTCTACAGCCATAAACCCTTCTCCTCTGTGATCCATCATCCAATATTACATGAACACTGCTTTAACTGTGTCAGTCAGTAGAGGGGCCAGGTAGAGCTGGCCAATGGCTGCCAGGGCTACTTTTGGAACCAAGACATAGTCTAAGATCCCAGCAAAACAGGCCCATCTTGCTTGACATCATAGTCATACCCAAGGAAAGGAAGCAACTTAAGTTCTGAGACTGTGATTCCTGGTCTGATTGTGTGACCATGGCAAGTTATGCCAATTCAGAGCTGGTTATTGCAAGGCCTGTACAGTTAAGAAATCTGTCAACAGTGTATAGTGCTATGCAACAATTTTGCATGTTCTTCACATGTACCCCAAAACCTAAAATGCAATTAAAAAAAAAAAGAAATCTGTCAACAACGGTATTCAGAAATTCAGAAATAGTATTGTTCAGAACAATAATGGTATTCTCATAACTTGCCAGCCTCTCAGATTCCTGTAGAGAGGCTCTTTCTAGGCCTGGGTAGCCCTGTGATGATGGTAAAATGGATGCCCAGGAGGCTTATTTGTAGATAACCATCTCCAGAATGAAAACAGACAATAAGTACAAACTCCATACGTTGCTGGGAAAGAAGCACATCTCATGGATATCTGGCTATTGCTGGCCACCTGCATTTGCCCTGATCACATAGTAAATTTTGCCCTTATTTGAAGAATACTTGAAATATGACTTAAACTGATGCCTTTGGAAGAAGTAATGACCACCCACTGGTTGTCTTTACTCCTGTGACTGAAGTCTATAGAGACAGCTAGGCCATCTCTGGGTTCATGCAATCTGATATCTGTATGAGCTATTTGAAACCCAAATATTGAAGAATCCAGCATTTCTAGAAACTATTCCTCGTTCTGTTAATGAATTTCAAACACTGTTTCTGGTACTGAAATATCACTGGAAACCAATGTGGAACTGTAACTTCAAATTTAAAAGCCCCATAGTTTAAAGACCAAGTAAATATATAGAAGACCTGCAAGTTCACATTCAGTACTTGACTATACTTGATATATGCCTTTTGCACGATTTCACATTTTCCAATTGTCATAGGCATGATAAACTTCCTGTTTGCAGACAATGTAACCCATATATTGAGTGACATGTATGATTCAGGATTCTTCTCTCCCCAGCAATTAGACACAGTGAGACTTTACTATGTTAGTCTCTTTGACCAATAACATCTTCAGCATGTGGTCTCCCTGAGAGGAGAGTTACTGTTTCCTATTTCTGAGGGCAACTGTGAGCCAGGCCCATCTCTTAATTATCATCCCTTTGGGTTCCTGGGGCTCCCCAGGAATAGGAAACTATCTATGATTTGTTGATCTGTTTGAATGTAAACATTCGCATTTGGAAGGAAAGCTCTGAGTCTGTTCTCTGCATGTAAACCCTTTTTGGAGCTATTGAGCATTTGGCAGTTATTTGATCCCCATGAAAGTGGATAATATTGCTTTAGGGAAAAAGTAAGCTCTTGAATTTTCATACCAGAAAGCTTCAGTATTTCTTTTTGAATCAGAGGTAGCTTAATAGTTTAAAACTGTTGTTTCCTTCCTTTTTCTTTTTTAACTGAGCTGCAGTTTCTTGCTTTGTTGAAAGTGGTGCTTCCACTTTCGTTGACTCAAATTTAAAGGAATTTTTTCATTCTCTTTTTACTTCTACAAATAAAACAGGTGATGGGATTTTCAGATTCTATGAGAAAAATAAAATCCTATGGTCTGTAACTTCTTAATATCCCAAATTTGAATTCATCACATTTACTAATTAGGAGTTTTTGTACTCTCTTATCAACCGTTATACAATGTGAATTCTCAGATCCCGTCCAGACACAAGCCCTGCTAAATCTGCAGAATGCACTATGCCTGTGTTAACGGTTGCTTCACTTCCCTAGAATGCCCTCAGTTGCCCTCATTCTTCTAGGCTTATCTCAAGCCTTCTTCTCAGGTGGGTTTTACCTACTGCCACACTCCTTCCACACATACGGTTTTCCTCATCTGAATCACCCACGTGGCCTGGTCCAATGCTGACCCTGTGAGCACTCAGCTACATCTAGACTCCTTATCTGCCTTGATTTTTCTATGTCCTTGTTGAAGGAAATAGTTTGTGACAAAAATATTGTAGAAAGGATTAGCAATGTTTGAAAGAGGTACAAAATATCAAATATAACATTCTATGACAGGTAAAGATACTCTGCGTTCTATAAACTTGTGTTTTCTTTTCTTCTTTAAGAGACACGGTCTCTCTCTCTTATCCAGGTGGGAGTGCAGTGGCACAATCATGACTCACTGCAGCCTCAAACTCCTGGGCTCCACGGGAGCCTCCCACCTTAGCCTCCAGAGTAGCTAGGACTACAACCACGCACCACCACACTCAGCTAATTTTTAAAATTTATTTTTGTAGAGATGAAGTCTCTCTATGTTGCCCAGGCTAGTCTCAAACTCCTGACCTCAAGCGACCCTTCTGCCTTGGCCTCAAAAGTGTTGGAAGTAGAGATGTGAGCCACCACATCTAGCCTAAATTTCTGTGTTCAGACATAAAATTGCCATCTTTCACAATGGTGCTTCCTGGTAGGCTAAAACAGCCCACACATGACAAAGAAACCACCCACTAGCAAGGCACCAAGCCATGTGGTGAGTGAAAAGAAGTGCCAGGTCACTAAGCAGATACATTTGAGATAAGTAAACCAGTGGGGCATGCTAAAGAGGCAGATATGGGGATTGAGGTGGAATCCTCTGGAATCACAAAAGGTATCTGAGAACTAGACCATGACTGTGGAGAATTACAAAAAGGTAAAACACATAAAAACTAAACCTTCCAAAAGCTGTTTTCTCAGCATCTCATCAGGCTTCAGTTGCACCCCAGGTGGTTTTATGGGACCAGGGCAGAGTTCGTATCACTCAGCGGAACCCTGGTTGACCTTTGGGGTCATAGTGAGTTCATAAATCATTCCTGTTTTCCCAAATTTCAGGGCACAAATTGTACCTTTCTCTGAGGGCACCCACTTGGAGACAGTGTCCTGCTTTGAGGAATTGTGAGAATTTCCCAGTCTTGTAAAATACTGTTGCTCTCTGGTCCTCCAGGGAAGAGAACAAGGGACAAGTGGAATGCTTTGCTGTGAATAATACACATCCCGGCTATAAGGCTTGGTGGTAGTATTAGTACTCCCTGCACTGAAAGAGAAAGCAGGGACAACTATGTCGCTCTCCAGGGACTGAACTGAAAGAAATTGTATCCCACAAGTGGCCATATTGTAGGATCCCATTTTCTTTTAATTCCTCTCTACATCCAAGCCTGCAGACTTTACACACTGTGAATGGTATAGATTGGGATACCCAGTTTTATGTTATAACACTGAAGCTAAACGGCATGTGATCTCAGCAACATCTAAAAGTGGAAATGTTCTGGGGACATAGAAGAGGAAGAAGCCAGGGAAGCCTTGGACATCTGTTTAAAGAATTTGCTGTCATTATATCCTAGGACAGAAGATGTTATGGTACACACCCCTTCCAAATAGGGAACAAATTTTACCAAACTACAAGTCAATCAGAAATGCTGCTTCTGAGTTAGCTATGCCAGTAACCTGGGAATTACCTGCTTTACCTTAGCAAGAGTAACTACTGCTAAGAAAACAAACTAAACAAGAAGTTTTGAAGAGAACAGTAGAGACACATGCCAACGAACAAGGTGAGATGCCATCTCTGAAAATATTGACCAATGTCCCTTCAAAACACTCACGAACCATGAAGAAAATGCTGTTTTGTTGCTGCAACTGATGGTATGCATCGCGAATTCAGAAAAATATTTGAGCCATTCCTAGAATTTTGATGTTTGCTTTTAGTTTATGTTTTATAGCCCAGGGCTCTTACACCAGGCAATCAATTTATGAGATTCCTTAGGAATTACATGTCTGAAATGCATGTGTGAACCTATAATGAAGCACAAAGAAAAGAGAGAGATGTGACCGGCATCAGGCACCATGTCTTGGCCAAGTCAGACAGATGTTTCAAACCCTCCTTGTTCTCGGCTGCCTATGTGACAGTCAAGGCGTCAGGAGTCTTTGGAGCCCTAATTCATCAAAAACCAAGCAAAAACAATTTTTTTTTTAATCTTCCCATTTTCCAATTCCTCTTGGTAGTGACAGAAATGCAAGGTTTCAGAAACTCAGCCTTTATCTTATCGACTACCATGACATGCACATCAAGTCTCACAGAGCTATCACAGCTGAGTCCCTCTTTTCCTTTTTCCTTCCTCATTCATACGTAATAAAAAGTAATGAGGCATGACATACTCAGTTGTTGCAAAATGGTTCAGTAGTACTATTTTTGCAGTTCTGAAGTGTTAAAATGTGTTTGATTTATCATCAACAATCAAAGTGGGGAAGGACATTTGGTGGCTACTGAGAAATACAGAAAACTGGGTCTTTAAACAAAAATGATGACAGCCTCTCTTTGGGAGGTGGTGGTGTTATTAAACTGCTTAGACTGACTCTGTTGAGCGTTTTCTTATATAAAATGTTAATGTGAAAAAGAGTGAGAAGAAGCCCTAGCTTTATCAGAATCCCTGTTTTCTTTTTTCTCATCCCACTAAGTTCTATTGAATAAGCTGTTGGTCATATTCCTCACAATGCTATTCTCATGTTTGTTTTCTCATATTGGTTGATAGCATCACTAGTTACACAAGCCAGAAGTAAAGGAGAAAGTTTCCCACCCAGCAAACCCTTCCCTTTTTCTCATGAACAGGCCCACTACGTCCTGTTGATTTTATATTTAAATATCATTTTTATGCTCATTATCATCATCTTAGTTTAGACCTTCATCAATTCTTGCTTAAACTGTAGCCTAGTGTCTTGATGGGATTTTCTCCTCTCATTTTTCTCCAATCCATTCTCTACATCACTGCTGCAATAAATGATGAAAACAATACATATATATATATATGATCAAATCACTTCATCAAATCACTCAATCTCTGATTATTCCCTAACCTACAGCAATAGTTTTTCAATTCTCACATTAGAATTACTTGTGTAACTTTAAAAAAATAATAATGATGCACAAGTCTCATCCTCAGAAGTTCTTATTCATCTAATGCTTTTGATATATGTAAAATTTTCAGTGCTGCAAAAGAAGTCGCACTTGAACATAAATTTCCTCAGCAAGGCAATTTACTTCTATAGAAGGGTGCAGCTCACAGATGGAATAATGGTGAGAGCACACATGGACAAGGGAGGGGAAGGGGTTCCTATTCCTGATGGAGGTCGCCTTTATTGCTGTGTTGTTGCTTTATCGGCTAGGGTTAGACAGCACAGTCTAGATTAATACTGATTGGCTGTTTTAAAGAGCACAGGGGTACGAGTGGAGTGGCGGGCTGGGTTGTTTGGTGGGAAGGATGGTTATGGGCAGGTCAGAGCAGGTAACCAGGGGTGACCTAGGTCAAAGAAGGCGACTGGAGCAGGTGACCAGGATGAGTCAGGACAGAGCAGGGGACTAGGGAAACAGATGTGAACTACTGATTAGAACTGGTGGAAAAGGTTGTTTACTGAAACTATAAGGAAGTTAAACTTTAAAATGGAGGACAAAGAACCGAACATACTGACATACTGATTCTTTGAAGAGAAACTTGGAGTTCACTATGTCTAATACTTTGTTACTCAAAATATGGTCTTAGAACAGCACTGGCATTAAAAATTACAGAATCCCAGGCACCCTAATTTACTAAATCAGAGTCTGCATTTTAACAAGATTCCTCAGTGTTTTATAAGTACAGTAGAATGTGAGAAGCATCAGTTTAGGGTATTGGTATTTTTTCTCTGAGTCCACTATATGAATCTAATGTGCAGTCAAGGTTAAGAGATGCTTCGCAGGGCAGAGAAGTCCCTTCCTTACCTCTCCAGTAGAATCTCACCATTTATAGCAACTCCATTTTCTCTGCCTCTGTCACATTCCAAACAGAATCCTCCATGCTATTTCACATGTTTGCACCCTTGCATATCCTGTGAGTGTCCTTTTCTTCTCCTGCTTCATTTTCCTTAAGATAAATTTCTAATCATCTTTCAATATCCTCCTTCAGTATTGTGAAGCCTTTCCCCAGGGGTCTTTTCCACACCTACTTCCCAGAAAGTTTCATTTCTCCATCTCTCTGTGTTACTTTTGCATTTCTCTTTTGGTATATTTTTCTCAGTGTTGCAGGTACTCGCTTACATATCTGTCTTGCCTACCAGACTCTGAATTCCCCAAGGAAAGGAATAAAGGGTTCATCCCCAGCCCCATGTCTACATAGTACATAGCTCATGGGGTATAGTCAGTAATTTGGACTGAACAAAAGAAAAACAGATTAGAAATCAAGATTACTTTGGATCTCTCTAAAGACTTAATAATACATCCAACAGAAATGATCAGGAGTCAGAGTTCTTTATCAGCCATGTCAGCTCAATTTCCCCTGATTCCATAATTCCTGTTTGGCTGGGTCTGCAGATACCCTCCCCTAAGACAAAATTTGTTTCTAGCTCAAACCCAGTATTCCTCACCTCATTAGGGTCCCTGCTCAAATGTCACCTAGTCAAAGTTGAAAGGACTTCCCTGAAAACCCCATCTGAAAGAGAACCCTCCTGTACACTGACACATACAGGTACACACACACACACACACACACACACACTGCTCACTCTGTATCCCCCCTCCTGCTTTTTTGCATCACTGGTCTTCATAGCATTTCAGCAAATTTATAACCTAATGTTATATTCATTTTTTAAATAATTTTTTTATTTTTATTTATTTAAGACGGGGTTTCACCATGTTGGTCAGGCTGGTCTTGACCTCCCGACCTCAGGTGATCCACCCGCCGTGGCCTCCAAAGTGCTTGGATTACAGGCATGAGCCACCACGCCCGGCCATATTCATTTTTAGCCCTACATTAGAAGGTGAGCCCTGCAAAGTGGGAGGCTTGGTCGGTTTTTCCCTCCAATATCCCCAATACCTCTAACAGTGCCTCCCACGTAGCAAGCATTCAATGAGGATTTACATATTAAATGAATGGATGAATCCTGATTTAGGTAAGGAATCTTTAAACAAGTACTTCCTAAGGTATTTTGTTGTGATGTTAATAGATGTTACACAAAGAGAATTCTGGGTTAAATGAAGTTAAGTGGTTTTTTTTGTCTGTTGGTTTGTTTGTTTGCTTTACTATAGGACTCCTCAAAGCCTTTACTACATTGCTGTATGTTGGGAATCTCTAATCAAGGAATGTAGTTAGTATGTATATTTCCACAACACAGAGTGGTTCTACACAGGCAAGTGGTATGGAATGATGAGATCTTGCATTTCACTCTCAAATCCCTGCTCCACTACGCTGGCACTCAGGATCGAAATGTGTCAATTCAACACCTGTAGGGTCTTTGATCCCCGCCCCCCACAGTGGTAACTGAGTTTCTCTAATCAGCTTCTTGAAACCTCCCTTGTCACCTGATTGTACATATTGGTTCATAGACCTGGTTTCTGTTTTGTTTTCTACGGCAACAACCGACTGGTGTCCCAGCCCTTCTAGAAGGGAGGCCTGAAGCATACCCTCCTCTTGCCTGGAGCCCTGAGTCCTGGGAAGGCTTCCAGACACTGCTGGCCTTCCTGCACTTCCTAGAGCTGCTTCTGTTTTGGGACCACTTGTTAGAATTGAGAGCAGAATTTTTAAAATCTCTTTGGACGCTGTGTCTTAATGTCTGCCCTGATAAGAACAACAAAAGGTAAAGCTAATGAGCTCCTAAGGTTTTTTCATAAATTAATTCACTCTTCTATTTATTTTATAGATAAGAAAAGTGAGACCTAGTCAGATTATGTAACTTGTCCAAGGTTACTCAGCTGGTAATAACAGAGCTAGGGTTTAAAACTAAACTCAAATATTTGCCTATCCTCATCTCCAGACTTGCCAAGCCTGACTATTAGCAGGGATGACATCCTGGTCTAATAGCTACACTTACTGCTCTCCCAGACCATCTGCCTTATAGCTCTATGAGTGAATCACCATGAATCACAACGAATCTCAAGACATTGCATCTCACCCTCATGTCTCCCTACAAGGCTCTTTCATCATCTATTGTGTTCATATAGATTTCAATTAACAAGAGCCCAAAGAAAACGTTATTTTAATACATCTGTTCCTTCACGCAATGAACATTTGTTGATCACCTGTGTCAGAGACTGCACAGAGGAATAAGACTGGTTCCTCTCATCCTTCCCCCCTACCCAGAGCTCTTGGCCCATAGAGGACCAAGGAACTGAGGAGTAGGAATTGAGAAGACAAGTCACACCTCCAACTGGAACCTGTATGAATGAACCCGTAACTAGGCTGGTACACTTCATTGCCGCTTCCCTTTATTACACACTGGTATTGGACGCGCACGCAACTGTGTGGCTCCTTGTGTGAATTACCTGTGTGGAAGAGCATGCAAACAATACATCCAATGTGTTGAAAATCCATTGACATTTGCCTTAATCACTGAGCATAGGCAGAAGGATTAGCTTATTCTACACCATTTCATTGCAGTGGCAAGCCAAGAAAAAAAAAGTTTGTCATAAAATAATTTTTAAATATGCATGAAACCATGACTAGTTTATAATTATACCCAAAAGCAGAAGCAAAACATCTGCACACATATATTTAAAGTTCAAGTGAAAAGCCTTTAAAGTAACATTTAGGAAGCCTCTACCTGTTTATCTGATTTCATGCCTTATTAGCTACTAAAAGCGAGGTGAAGAGTTTCATACAGGGTAGACAAGAAAACAAAGAATAACATTGCAAAAAAAGCTCTTCCCAGAAAATCACCAGCACATGATGAAGATGGGACATATGAATCCCTCCTTCCAGAAAGGGCATTTAAGCAATTCAGTAAAGAGCACAGTATGTTCATGACTAGCCTGGGCAACATGTTGAAACCCGCTCTCTATAAAAAATACAAAAATTAGTCAGGAGACTGAGGTGGGAGGACTGTTTGAGGCTGGGAAGTGGAGGCTGCAAGGAGCTGAGATAGAACCTCTGCACCCGAGCCCGGGCAACAGAGCGAGACTCTGTCTCAAAAAAACAAAACAGCACAGTATCTGCTGTCACTGGGCAAAGCTGCAATGTGCCACAGCACTCTAGTGTTTCCCTGGATACCCAATTCATCCACTGGAACACACACCTCATTTTCACTGCTGTTAGAGTCATTCCGAGACCCAGAGTCAGGTGAATTTCCAGGCCTTATATTTTGTCAGCAAAGAAATATGGCATATTCATTCATTCCATCCAGGTTCATTCCATGCAGACCTCATAGGACTGCGCAGGAGACATGGTTCAGAGACCACTTGGTAGGCAAATGGAGGAGTCAGGGTTTGAACCCAATGTGTGAGACTCCAAAAGCTGGCCCTTATTCCCCACTCCTCTCTACCTCTTGAAAAAGGCTGGCTTCAAGAAAGTCCCATGGCCAAACACCTTTGGATTTCTAGCCTGTTATGAATGAATGGCTTACAGACCTCTGGAGTTTGGCTCTGTAAAAAAGAAATTAGTATACAGATTGTATTAAAAGATCTAAAAAAATTGATGTTAATCAAACATTTATCCCATCCTATGAAAGTGTATTCAGTCTTTCATTGACTTACAAATCCCAAGTTCTGTTTTATTTTATTTTGTTTCTTCGGGACAGAGTCTCACTATGTTGCCCAGGCTGGAGTACAATGATGTGATCTCAGCTCACTGCAACCTCTGCCTCCTGGATTCAAGTGATTCTCCTGCCTCAGCTTCCCGAGTAGCTGGGATTACAGGTGTGTGCCATGACACCTGGCTTATTTTTGTATTTTTAGTAGAGACAGGGTTTCACCATGTTGGCTACACTGGTCTCGAGCTCCTGACCTCAGGTGATCCACCTGCCTCCACCTCCCAAAGTGCTGGGATTACAGGTGTGAGCCACTGGACCCAGCCCCAACTTTTACTTTAAAGCTCCTATTGAGCCTCTGTGTGTGAGGAGCCAAGCTAAATACTGGGTTTACAATTGCAAAAAACAACAACAACAACAAAAACACGGTCATTGTCCTTGAAGCACTTATAGTCTCATGAGAGAATACAAACTTTAAAGTGGTCAATTTCATTATCTAGTTTACAAGTCAAACAAGAGCTAAGTCGAGGATACTATACACAGAGGAAGGGTTCCGTGCCTGGCCTGGAATGTCACAGAGGCTTTCTATAGAAGGATGTTGAACAGAGGAAAGGAACTATACACCCTGACACAAAAATCATGCAGTAGGCCCTTAATCAACAGCTGTGGACTGAACAGTGCCCTAGGCAGGGGGCAGGAGAAGGGGACCAAGAATGGCTCCAACAATTTGGCTCACAGGGTTGGATGGTGGAGCCACCATCTGAGATAGGACATTGGAGCGGGGAGAATCTTCCACCCAATCTCAATCCACAGCCTTGGATAAAGGACAGAACCATATGGGAAATATTTAAAATAGATACTTCAGGCTGGGCATGGTGGCTCACACCTATAATCCCAGCACTTTGGGAGGTCGAGGCGGGTGGATCATGAGGTCAAGAGATTGAGACCATCCTGGTCAACACAGTGAAACCCCATCTCTACTAAAAATAAAAAAAAAATAGCTGGGCATGGTTGCACACGCCTGTAGTCCTAGCTACTCGGGAGGCTGAGGCAGGAGAATTGCTTGAACCCAGGAGGCGGAGGTTGTGGTGAGCCGAGATTGTGCCATTGCACTCCAGCCTGGGTAACAAGAGTGAAACTCCGTCTCAAAAAAAAAAAAATAGATACTTCACCCTGCCTTTATGGGTCCCTCCTCCCACCTGATTCCCCAGGAGGGGACATCTGATTCACGCTTGGTCTAGGAATGAAGCAACACTGAAAGACAGAGACAGTTGGCAGGGAGGACCTGAGCTGTTTTTAGGGAGAATTTCCTTTGGAGTTGGTGCTAGGGCACGGCAGTCGTATGCCAGGCACAGGGAAGCAGACCACCCAGAAGCAGTACGATAAATCTGTCCTCATAGGGAGAAGCAAGGAAACGAGGCAGACTAGACAGGGAAGCACAACGGAGGCAGAGACGACCCACAAGAAAAGAAGGGACCACTTCGCTATCTGGATTTCCAGCACCTGTTGCTTCAAGCTCAGAAATTTCTGTGTTCTGCTCTTGGATGCTGGGAAATGCCTTTCTTACCGTAAACTCCCTTTGTCTTACTTTGAGTGGATTTTTGTTTCTTACCGCCAAAGACATACTAAGGCAGGAAAGGTAAGTTCAATTATTGAAACATTAACTGTAAGGTGTGCTATGTGGAGGTGGGCAGTTGGTGGTAAACAGGTAAGTAAAGGGCTTAGGAGACACTTCATGATCACAGATAAAGATAGGGGTGTGCCACTTCTAGTTTCCAAACCCTTCTATTTCTCTCAATTTCTTAGCCAGTCCTATTCTCCTCCCACTTGCCAGGTGCTATGAAGAATATGAAATGCTGTGAAGTGTGGGGCTATGTCTTTGATGAGCCATGTGAAAACAATTGGAAAAATAACCTGCCCAGCTAGCATCACAGGAGCATGATGAGGACCAAATGTCAGGCGGCTTAGAGAAGTGAAAAGGCAGCCTAGGCAACACAATGTGATGTCTTCTCTACAAACCATTAAAAAATTAGCTGGGCATGGTAATGTGCACTTGTGGTCCCAGCTACTCCGGAGGCTAAGGCGGGAGGATTGCTTGAGCCTGGAAGGTCAAGGCTGCAGTGAGCCCTGATTGCACCACTGCAGCATGGGTGATAAAGTGAGAACTCCCCTGCAAAAGAAAGAAAAAGAAAGAAAGAAAGGAAAGAAGAAAGGATGGAAGGAAAGAAAGAAAGAAAGGAAAGAAAGAAAGAAAAGAAAGAAGAAAGAAAGAGAAGAAAAAAGAAAGAAAAAGGAAAGAAAGAAAAAGAAAAGAAAGAAAAGATAGAAAGAAGAAAGAAAAGAATGAAAGGAAGGAAAGAAAGAAAAAGAAAAGAAAGAAAGAAAGGAAAAAAAGAAAGAGAGAAAGGAAAGAGAAGAAAGAAAGAAAGAGAGAAAGACAGAAAGAAAGAAAGAAAAAGAAGGGAAGGAAAGAAAGAAAGAAAGAAAGAAAGAAAGAGGAAGAAAGAAAGAAAGAAAGAAAGAAAGAAAGAAAGAAAGAAAGAAAGAAAGAAAGAAAGAAAGAAAGAAAGAAAGGGAAAGTCCTACAGGTTTAGAAGGTTGCATCCTCATCTCCTGCTGTGTCAAGTAGGCAGAGAAAAGATGCCCTAAGGAAAGTAAGAATGCCTCCAGGAGCAGGGACGGAGAAATGGTTGTACACTGAGTGCCCTCTGCTTCCACTCTGCTTAGCACTTGGCAGACATTATCTATTTTTAATGCTCAAAAGATCACCATGAAAAAGTATCAGTATTATTTCCGTTTTGCAGATGAGAATACAGAGACCCAGTGGTACTAGGGTTGGTAGCACTGAGGCTAATCCCTGTTCTCCCCAACTCTACTCACATTTCCACAGTTACAGACATGTGGACTGGCTGCCTTTAGCAGCTTCCTGTTGGAAGGGGTAGTTGAGAGCTCATGGCTTGCTCCATGCACCCGCAGCCAATCACAGGAAAGCTCTGGAAATCAACAAGCACCCATGAACAGGAAGGAGGGTAATGACCCCACCTTACAAATGTATTTCCACTTCCTGAACCGTAGTTCAATCCAGGAAGATCAAGGCAATGAATTTCACATCTAGGACATGCCCTTCCACTTTCTTGGTCACCACACCAAACAAGAGTCAGTGGGCCCTAACACTGGAAGATCTTGAGGCACTGAGGCTGGGAGGCTGGAGGTGGGGTGCAAGGTTGAAGACAGAAGAGAGGGAAAGTAAGTGGAGAGGACAGCCCGGAGCCAAAGCCCACTTGCAGGAGCTCCTCATCAAAGGGGCTGCTCTTCTCTGCACTCATAGGGCTGCTGGGGCCTTGCAGGCCTGAGTCAGAGGCTGTTGCCCTCAGTTCCCTGAGCTCTATGCTGAGGGTGGCTGGGTCCTGTGCTGCAGCAACAACAGCCCACCTGGAAAAAATAGCTAGAAACCCTTTGACTTCTCTAAACCTCAGTTGTACTCATTTACAAAAAGGAGAGAATAATGCCCACCTTGCAGTACTGCTGGGTGGACAAAATGAACTGATGGTATAAAGGGGTTGTGAAAACCGAAGGACCACATCCTTGCTTGACTGTCACCCGATTATCCTTTCTGTGCCAGCTGACAGTCTCTCCTTTCAATGAACTACATTTAAGATATTGCCTTTGCTTGTTAGCGACTGGAGACAATATGTAATATGGGTTATGGATGCACAGATTGCCTGGGTGGGATGCCCGTGAAATGCTCTAGGACAGGGAGTCTTAACCCCCAGGCCACAGACCAGTACTCGTTCATGGCCTGTTAGGAACCAAGCCACACAGCAGGATGTGAGCAGCAGGTGAGTGAACAAAGTTTCATCTATATTTATAGCCACTCCCCATCACTGGCATTACCTCCTGAGCTCTGCTTCCTGACACATCAGTGGCAGCATTAGATTCTCATAGGAGCACAAACCCTACTGTGAACTGTGCGCATGAGGGATCAAGGTTACATACTCCTTATGAAAATCTAATGCCTGATGATCTGTCTCTTATCACCCCTGGATGGGACTGTCTAGTTGCAGGAAAATAAGCTTAGGGGCCTCACTGATTCTACATTATGGTGAGTTGTATAATTACTTCATTATAAATTAGAATATAATAGAAATAAAGTGCAAAATAAATGTAATGTGCTTGAATCATCCCAAAACCAACCCCCTGACCCCAGTCCTTGGAAAAATTGTCTTCCATGAAATCAGTCCCTGGTGTCAAAAAGGCTGGGGACTGCTTCTCTAGGGGATGCCGTGACCCCCAGGTCACATTTTACCTATGACTATCTCAACACCAAATCCTATGTGTGGTTCTCTAAGTCTACAGTTTTCCTTTGTTCTGTTGTAATCCATATATTGAAATATTACACCATATAAAACCTAGTGTAGGATCATAGAGGAAATGTTTACCAAAACGACTGGAATATAAAGCAAATGATTACCTGCCTCTGTCAGGTAGATTCAAGTTACAAAATTCAGAACAAGGCACGTTCCATAGAATATCGTCTTTGTGGCTACTGCCAATTACCTTGAAAAGTTTATGAAAGGGAAATCCTCATTTTCCTTAAGAACGTATACTTAAAAGATGTATACTATCATTCTAAAACTTCACTTTTCCAAAACAAAGACCAGAAAATTTAATCTTTATCCTTTATCAAATATCTTTTTTCACTGGATAAAAGTATCTTCCCTTCCAGGAAAACAAAAAGTTTCAAATTAGAAATAAATCTAAACATATGAAACCTTATCAAAAAGAGAAAAACGTTATTTGGCTTTAAAATGTCTTAAAGTTGGTACCCCACCTCTGTTTTAATACTCTTTGGTCAATTAGTCCATCTTCAAGGTTTTCAGTTGGATAGAAAGATGGCATCTGCTCCCCATGGCTGACTGGACTGGAGGTCTCTTCATCCCTGTAACTATGAAAGAAGAGGTGGGTCAGGCACTATTCAACAGGAAACATGACCACTGATCTCACAGCAGCTCTGAGGGTAGCACCAGCCCAGAGTAAACATCATGATCTGTGTCTACTTCCAAGTTCCACATTAAAGTCATAACTAACAGAATGGAAAGAAGGCCCCTCTGGCATCATCTAATTCAGTGGCTCCTATGTGCCAGGAGGCAGACTGATGCCAGTTCATAATGTTGTTTCCACCAATCTATCCTATTTTTAAATGGCATGAAGACAATATTTTCCTTTATGAAATGATGATGATCGTAGAATGTATCTTTTTTAGTGAATATTCTTATTTGGCAAAATTAAATGGTAAACTCCGTCAGATCCCCACTCCGCTCTCTGCCATTTTGGGAGACATTTTATTATCTGTGAAATCTCATGATCTTAGAAACACACTCCACTAACTCCCTCATTTTCCAAGCAATGTAAATGAGACCTAGAAGGGAAAGCAACTACTGGTGAGCTACTCAGTAGCAGTGCCATGATTTGAACTCAGTTTTTCACCTTCCTGCCCAATGATTTTTCTACCAGTTTCAACAAGAACAACAACCAAAAAGCAACTGCTAATATGCCCACCTATTTCATATCCCCATCATTTGCTGAGTTATAAACAGGATGCTAAATATCCTGCCCAGATGTGGCCTACAAATCCTTTTCAAAATAACATGCCAGACCAGGTGTGATGGCTCACATCTATAATCCCAGTACTTTGAGAGGCCAAGGTGGGTGGATCATTGAGGTCAGGAGTTTGAGACCAGCCTGGCCAACATGACAAAACCCCATCTCTACTGAATAAACAAAAATTAGCCAGCCCTGGTGACAGGCATCTGTAATCCCAGCTACTCAGGAAACTGAAGCAGGAGAATCACTTGAATCTGGGAGGCAGATGTTCCAGTGAGCTAAGATCACCCCATTGCACTCCAGCCTGGGCAACAGGAGTGAAACTCCATCAAAAAAAAAGAAAGAAAGAAAGAAAAAAGAAAACATGCCAGGTGTAAACCAAAAATAAAATTCTAAGGCTCCCCCCCACCCCCCCCCCACCAACCATCTGGATGGACTCCTCCTCTCAGCTAAAGGCATTCCAAAATTAACCTGAAAAACAAGTTCAGGCCATGATGTGAAGGGAAGGTTGAACCTGCCTCATTATACCCTCATCCCTTTTAGAATTCAGGAAAAGGTGACTGGCATTAACATCAACACAGACCTCAAGTCTGATAAGAAACATTTATGCTCTAGTCTCTCTGAAGCCAGTTACCTAGTTACCTGGAGGCTTCATCTGCATGATAAAACCTTCATCTACACAACCCCTTATCATAACCCAGATATTCCTTTCTATTGATAGTAACTCTTCCAATCAATTGCCAATCAGATTTTTTTTTTTTTTTAAGACAGAGTCTCACTCTGTTGCCTAGGTTGTAGTACAGTGGTACAATCTTGGCTCACTGCAACCTCCAGCTTCCAGGTTCAGGCAATTCTCCTGCCTCAATCTCCTGAGTAGCCTGAACTACAGGCACCTGCCACCATGTCCAGCTAAGTTTTGTACTTTTAGTAGAGATGGAGTTTCACCACATTGGTCAGGCTGGTCTTGAACTCCTGATCTCAACTGATCTGCCCATCTCGACCTCCCAAAGTTGTGGGATTACAGGCATGAGCCACTGTGCCCAGCTGCCAATCAGAAAAATTTTAAATCTACCTGTGACTTGGAAGTCCCAGCACTTTTTTTTTTTTTTTTTTTTTTGGAGATGGAATTTTGCTATTGTTGCCCAGGCTGGAATGCAATGGCACAATCTTGGCTCACCACAACCTCCACCTCCCGGGCTCAAGCAATTCTCCTGCCTCAGCCTCCTGAGCTCCAGCTTTGAGTTGTCCTGCCCTTCCAGTTCAAACCAATCTAAATCTTACACTGACAGATGTCTTACATCTCCCTAAAATGTATAAAAACGAGCTGTACTGACTGCATTGGGCACATGTCATCAGTGCCTCCTGAAGCTATGTCATGGGTGCATTCTTAACCTTGGCAAAATAGACTTCTAAACTGATTGAGACCCGTCTCAGGTACTTTTGAGTTCACACAGGCAACCATAAGCCATTAAAGGGAATCTGCACTCAAATGGAAACCTATCTGCTATCTCTGATCTAGAATACCATCACAGACTCCTTAGAACGAACCTAAAGTATCATTTATTCTACCTGCTTCATTTTAGAGTTGAAGAAACTAAAACTAAAAGGGTCAGACAAATCTCCAAGGCTAGATGAGGAGCTAATATCACAACAGGGGGTTGAAATCAGCTGTTTTGATACTTACCTTCAGGGTTCTTTTGTACACCAAGTTTCCTTTATTAAACACTTTCTAAAGCGGTTTAATTAAACAGTGTATTCTCATGCCTCTTTCTACTGTCATTCCCACTTGATGATTGTCAAGTGACAACATAATTAATAAATATATTTGACAATTACCAAATATAACCAACAAGCATTTCAAATAAAATATAAACCAATAAGTATTTTCTTCTCACATGCAATTGTAATTCTGCATTAGAATAATCTAAATACAAGACAACCCAAATCCCTAAGTGAGTCAGCTGCTTATGGATAGAGTGAAAAGTCCCCACTCATAAATCCCCAGACAAACTATGGTCCCAGTCCTGGCCACATTTGAAACTGGCTTTCTTAACCAGGTTAACCAAGTTTCATATTTAACACAGGACTATTTCAGTCTGGGAGAAAAAGGACCAATTTGCTCAAAGATTGTGATACTCCTAATATCAGTGTGAATTAAAGAGGAGTTAAGTGCCGTATTACTTTTCACAATGTCCAGATGAAGAAACAGGAATGCCAACATTTAATATAATCAATGCAATTCAGTAGCAGAACTGGGAATGAAGCCCAGGTTTTCTGGCACCCCAGCCAGTTCTCTTTTAGTTGAGAACATCATAAATTAATTTTCAGTGGAAACAAGACTGCCTGTTTTCTTTTAAAAGAAATAAAGATTTTAAAAATTTCATTTTCCACATGCATATATTGCCTTAGAAATATCAAGTTTCGGGCCGGGCGCGGTGGCTCAAGCCTGTAATCCCAGCACTTTGGGAGGCCGAGGCGGGTGGATCACGAGGTCAAGAGATCGAGACCATCCTGGTCAACATGGTGAAACCCCGTCTCTACTAAAAATACAAAAAATTAGCTGGGCATGGTGGTGCGTGCCTGTAATCCCAGCTACTCAGGAGGCTGAGGCAGGAGAATTGCCTGAACCCAGGAGGCGGAGGTTGCGGTGAGTCGAGATCGCGCCATTGCACTCCAGCCTGGGTAACAAGAGTGAAACTCCGTCTCAAAAAAAAAAAAAAAACAAAACAAAACAAAGAAATATCAAGTTTCCAGTCAATGGAAGGGAACTTCCAGCTCAAAAGTCCTACTCATCCCAAAATGCAAGGAAATAACTTTGATCTCTCTTTCAGTTTCCCACCCTTCCTTTGGGAAGAAGTAAAAGCTTGCAATGGAAACTTCATCAAAAGTTTCATGTTCAAGAGTGTGCTCTTTTACATAGATAAGCCAAAACAGTGTTTAGAAGTCCTTCAAATAAATCAGTTAGGGATCGGGTGAAGCAGCTCTTGCCTGTAATCCCAGCGCTTTAGGAGGCTGAGGCAGGAGGATGGCTTGAGGCCAGGAGTTGGAGACCAGCCTGGGTAACATAGTGAGAACACCATTTCTTATAAGTTAGTCAGGTGTGGTGTTGAGTGCCTGTAATCCCAACTACTTGTGAGGCAGAAACAGGAGAATTGCTTGAGCCCAGGAATTCGAAGCTGCAGTGAGCTATGATCCTGCCACAGCACTCCAGCCTGGGGAATAGACTGAGACCTATCTCTATCAAAACCAAAAAAGCCCAAAAAGTGTTTTTTAATCAATTAGTAGAATTTCCAGTCCGGCTCTATATACCATCCCTTCAAGGCTACCTGTTTCCCTTCATGTCCCAAATATTAAAATATTCTAGAAATAAACCTGATTATGTCAGGTCTCTACCATTATATTACTTATCAAAGAGAAACAGAGAAATCTCTGTTATTAACAATTTAATCTCAAAAAACTCAAAGTAAAAACATAGAATAGACTTTTTCAATCATCACAATCTTTAAAATGTATTGATAGTTCCACAGCAAATATTTAATCTTGGAAACCTTACAAAAAATCTTGAAAATAGGAAAATTAAATCAGAATGGCCAAAATGATCCCAGGCATAGATGGATGTGTAAAATGAAATTTTTAATCTTAAAAATCCTGTTATCCTTTCTTTCCATTGCCGAAGTCAGTGATTAAAAAACAAACAAAACCATCCCCAAACTTGAGTTTTTATCTGCCACCACTAATTTTTGACATGATGTTCTGGGGGTATTTCATGGTGCTCATTATTTTAAGGATATTCTTAAAAAATTAGAAAACTCGTGGCAATAAAGTGTTTAGCGAATTACATCATAAAGGCATCTAGAGGAGAGTATAAATTCGTTACTCTAAGAAATCTTTGGAAAATAAATAGATTAATAAATACTTTTGGGAAAAGCAAAGGAGCAGCCAAGATGCCTTCCCCAAACCCTGATTTTAAAACCAGAGAAACCAAGCCTCAGGAGCCCCTTTCTCCTTGTGTTACATGTCTATTTCACCTGCTTGTTCCACAGCATTTTATACAGAACCCCCCTGTCTATAGGACTTCCCTAATGATTGGAACCAGTGTTTAAAAAGCGGCGAATAAAAAAATATTTCTTGATTCTTAAAATTTTACAGTGTCCTTTGCTCAAATATTGGAAATACTGTACATACAATCTAGCTGAAAATAGTCACCATTTTCAAAGGGCTTTAAACCCCAAACGTCATACTCTAGCCATCATTAGGAAAGCTTGGGAAAAAAAAATAAGGCCATTTATGAACATACTCACTCTCGGGCTGCTTCTGTTTGCATGACCAGGGCTGCCTCTTTGGGGTTTTCAGGGGACTTCAGTCCTTGAGTGTTCTGCTTGTATTTTTTAATTAAATCCATCAGAACAGCCTGATGCCCAATTTTCTTTACCAGTTGCTGAACCATCCGATCATTAAGTGCAAGGAGAGCAGCCCCATTTACTTCTTCCTCTGGGAAAAAGAAAAAAAATAGTTTCTACATGACTTTCTGGCAAAACACAGGCATTCTGAAGAAGCAAAATTATCTCTAGTGATAAAAGGATCGTCTAAACTTGTCCCCTGCCATTATAAATTTATCCATATTTTTAACAAAGATAGAACGCTGATGTTGTATAATTCCAAATCAATGCCTGCTCCTAAGAAAGTGCCAGAACATGGAATCATAATAAAAACTTACAATTTCCACATTAATATCCTCCCCATTCTAGTTCTCTCCAACAGGGATTGTTTAATCTCAGGAAAGTATTCTTCATAATAGCTCCTATCCAATATGCAACCTTGTAAACCCAACACTACAAAAAATACACACTGTAGTATTTAAGAACAAAAGCAATATTAAATGCATATATCAAATACGTATTTTAAGTAACCCTTAAAACTTTATTTGAGTTCTTGACATATTATATTCTCCTGTGGACGTTACTTTCAAATAGAAACTCTGCAACAGTCCATGAAGAAATGAAAAATTCTCTACTGCAGCAACTCCACATCCACATTT
Organism: Sapajus apella; assembly: GCF_009761245.1. Lineage (NCBI taxonomy): Eukaryota > Metazoa > Chordata > Mammalia > Primates > Cebidae > Sapajus > Sapajus apella. The sequence continues at coordinate 19,857,318 of NW_022436946.1, read as the reverse complement.
ACACGCACACAGACATTTGGCAACAAAAGTAATTTTCAATAACAGAGGACATCAGAAGATCTAGGCTGATCAATTAAAATTTTTGGAAAGTATAAACAACTCACCTTGAAACCTCTGAACTAGCTCTCCTAAATTTTTCTCCACCAACCAACTGCAGACCTGTTCAACTGACCAGGTTTCCATTGCTGTCTCCTGTAAATACACCTGTAGAGCAAAAGGTCAGAGAATTCTCCAGCTTTTCTTTCTGACCCGGCCTTAATTTTTTTTTTTTTTTAACAATCAGCCCCTTCCTTTGCTAGACTCCTTTAGACTCTCAATGTTAAGCTTTTTTAAAATTACTATTTTTACAATGCACATTTAAAAACTGCTAACAAAACACACACTCGTTTTAAATATAAGACCTGATTTAACCTATTTTCTAGTATCTCATTTCTCAAATTTCTTCACCTTCTCCTACGTTTTTTCCATAGGCATCCCGAAGCTTTACTAACAGCCAGCCAGAGCCATACAGTGGTACCCAATCCTGTGCCATTAACACCCAGGTTTCTTCACAAAGAAAAGAAAGGTGTGAAATTCACCACTACTAGGCTCCTCAGGAAGTGGTTGACATTTACAGAAGGGGTGGGCAGGGAGGAAGGGAGGAAGGATCAGATAAAAGCCTGACTGAGATACTTAGTAAACCAAGACTGGTTAACCCCTTGCTTCTCCTAGTTAGGTGAAGGAGCTTGGAACTTACTGCTTCTCATTGTTTTGGTTTAGCAAGAGGAGAAAGTAGGACCCAAATTTCTCAGGACCATCTGAATGTTTCTGTCCTTCCTTCCAATAATACTTGTACATATCCCTCTGAGTTCTAGAACTTTGTTGGACACTGTTATGATTGGTAAGATAACTAGGATAAACTACCGCATAGATTGAAAACTTTTTACTTAATTGGGCAGATTCAAATTGGAAAATAATTAAATATGTTAATAATCGTTGTAAAAGAAGCATATGCAAAGTGTGCAAGATATATTCTTCAACTGTTTCAGTTATTTTTGCATGCCACTTGTCTCCAACCACTAAGAAAACTTAAAACTATTTCCCTAAGGAAGCTTAGTCCTTGATTTTGTAATTCAATCCAAAGGACTTCTGATGGACTTGGAGGAGGGTGTGGTGAGGGCAGGGGTGTGGGAGGGTGGGGTAGGATGGGTGGGTGAAGGGAGAAACTAAAATAAATTTAAAACATTTAACCTTTTAACATTACATGGCAATTTCAAATTACAATGTAAATGATATAGATTTACTTGTACATTAAGATACTGACTATTTTATATAGACCAAGGAAAAAGCTACTTATGGAGAAATGGAATCGTAAGGAAAGATAAAAATACTTATTAATCATGTATTTAAATTTTATTGATGGAAGTTCTAAAAAGAACTATTATTGCATTTTTCATTTTTGTATATTTAAATAAGTTACAATTACCAACATCATAGTTAGAATAGTAGAAAAGGGGAAAGATGTTTACCTTGCATATGTAACAAGCTGAAAAGACAGTCTTCAAGAATCATTTCCTAGAAAACAGTTTGACTTCAAAGTAATAAGCCTCGTACTCATAAGTATTCACAAACACCAAGCTGAAAAATCGAAAACAAGGGTTAAATATAGAAGAACATCTTTCTGCATTTCAGCAGTGGATTTAATTTGCTATGACAAACAGTAGCCATAGAACTCCTCCCCTAGGCTAAGCAGCAATAGCAGGGTGTGAAAAGTCATTATTTGCGAGACTCTGGTGTAAATTAAAAATCACACCTTTCTGTCACACTTCTGGTTTCCTTGTGAAGAGTAGGTCTTAGGGAAAAAATAGAAAATAAAGAAAAAATAAAACAATCCTCTAAACTCTAAGATTAAAAGGTATGCAGAGTAGAAGATACTGCCTTGTAGCCATCGATGGATAAAAGGAAATTTGGAAAGAAAAAAAAAAAAAAAAGAGGAGTACTTGGAAATGATCACATATTTTTTAATTTGTGGATTCTTTCTACAATTCTACTTCTGGGAAAAACAAAACAGGTTAAATTATAACCTCATACAAACACAATAAAATAAAAAAGCATATAGTTTTTGCCTATTAGCTTTTCTGAGGAGTTAATAAAACAATATCACTAGCTAGACAATGTAACATCTTTGAGGAGTAACGGTACGACTTCTTCTCACGTAAATAATGGATATATTATTTATGATCATCTACACCATGAAGGCACAAATTATATATCAGATGAGAAAAGACATATCTGGTAGCTTTATTCTGAGCTCCAGAAATATCTGAAAATATTTCAAAATGTGAAGGCAAGCATTATCCCTAAATAATTGAAGACACAATAATTTTTAGGAAGAATTAATGATAACATTATATATGAATGCTCCTGCTAAACCATTCTTATTATTTGAATTGTAAAACAAGAAAAAAAATTGTATTAAGTATTCATCTAAAAATTTGTATTAAGGCTTCATCTAACTAAAGCCAAGAAGAGGTAAGACTTTAGCTAAAGCAGCCTAAATATGGGCAAGCTTTATTTAACAAATTTGTTAAAATTACAAAGGAAGATAATAGGGCCACCTGCTGTGAATGTGATTTATCATCTTCAGGGGGCAATTTAATGTATAAAACATCATATAAAACATATAAAAACATCAACCACAAAAGAGTACTTTTAAGGGAAATATGAACCCTTTTTGTTATCTTTCTTCCTATTTGCATTTTTAGTTTTGTCTTCTGAAGTCCAAAAGGTGGGACAACAAAAGATTCCTAAAAGTTTTGCTGGCAGCATATGCCCTCTCCTGGATGAATATCTCATTCTACCCTGAGAAAAAGTATCTTCTACCATGGCTGAACTTGAAGGGACAAACCATTGATCAAATATCAGTTCCTGTTGGCAAAAAAAGAAGGAAAATTGAGGTACAAAAATAAGGGGCTGGGCACTGTGGCTCACGCCTGTAATCCTAGCACTTTGGGAGGCCAAGGTGGGTGGATCACGAGGTCAGTAGTTCAAGACCAGCCTGGCCAAGATGCTGAAACCCTGTCTCTACTAAAAATACAAAAAATTAGCAGGGCGGTGTGGTAGGTACCTGTAAACCCAGCTACTCAGGAGGCTGAGGCAGGGAATCTCTTGAACCCAGGAGGCGAAGGTTGAGGTAAGTTGAGATCGTGCCACTGCACTCCAGCCTGGGCAACAGAGAGATATTCTGTCTCAATAATAAGAAGAAGAAGAGGAAGAAGAAGAAGTATGTGGCTGTTACATACAACAATGTCTGGGCAATTCTCTTGGGTAGCAGCCTTGCTACCACTGGAGGCGATAGTGCTGTAGAACTCTCTCCTTAGTTCAGCTAGGAGCTGGGTTCTTGTCACATGGTCATGAAATATTAGATCTAGGCTCGCAGACACTTTGAAGGATGAGAAAACAGAATTTATCGGGCCAAAAGGAATAAAAGGGGAAACAGGGGCTCTTAGAAGAGCGAGAGTCCTGGTAGTAGATGCTTCCCACATCACAGATTAAATTCCAAGCTCCCACCCCAGAACAAGGGGGGCCAGGTCCTCCCTGCTGCAAATGGCGCAAACTTCCGTGGCTCCACCCCGTTCTCTCAGTGCACAGACTGGTCAGGTGTTTCAAAAGCAGCATGGTGTTCCAATGGAACATAACGTCTCATCCACTATGGCATGATATTCTTCCAACCATCACCAGAACACATGAAATAAAAACTGCAATATTCAACTCAAATACCTTGCATATGCTAGTCATCAAGATGTTTACTGCCTAGATAGATAGCCCAAAGTGGGGTGGATGATGATCCACTAAAGAAGTTACAAGCCTTACTAGGAAGATAAGATACATAGATCAGCAGAATATGATATACAGCCAATTATGATGGGTGCTTTAGAAAGCACTGTGGGGCTGGATTTTCCCACAGTCTCCTGGAAGCAAATGGATCTTGATTTGGAATTAAATAATGGACATGTTTTAGATACCAAAGAAGCTGGAGAAAGCAGGATCAATATAATGAACTCAAAGTAGAAACCCAGAAATAAATGAGTCACGTTTTGGAACCTCAGGGAAGACCATGCTGCCTGGAATAGGAATGCCATAGTAAGGAACTAGAGGAGACAGGGTCTGAAGACCACAGAAAGGCTTAGAAAGTTAAGAGTTTATAGATGTACTTATGCTTGGGAGGGTCATTGAACCAAGAGTATGTTCCATGCTTTAAAAAGATGATTTAGGCAGCTGAGTCAAATAAATGACAGAAAAGCATTCTTTCTTGAAGCAAGCTGTGTATGAGATGGAAGGGCTTAGCCTTTACTAAACATCCATATGTGCACCAATTTTCCTCTGCTTTAGAAAACAGATATTTATATTAATCTTTTAAACATCTGAGGACCAAAACTATTAATTTTTTTCATATATCATGGTCTGAAAGGGAGTGACAGCTACAAAATTAGCAGACACCAAGCAAGTGAAACACACCAAAAGGGGCTGTGTGTATCCATTATGCTGAACCATATGAAACAGCCATTTTTTTTAATTATAAGGATTTATTTTTCATTAAGAATTTTTTTTTATTTCCATGGGTTATTGGGGAACAGGTGGTGTTTAGTTACATGAGTAAGTTCTTTAGTGGTAATTTGTGAGATTTTGGTGCACCAATCACTGGAGCAGTATACACGGCACCCAATTTGTAGTCTTTTATCCCTCACCTCCTTCCCTGCCTTTCCTCCAGTCCCCAAAGCCCATTGTGTCATTCCTATGTCTTTGCATCCTCATAGCTTAGCTCCCACTTATGAGTGAGAACATATGACATTTGGTTTTTCCATTCCCGAGTTACTTCACTTAGACTAATAGTCTCCAATCTGATCCAGGTTGCTGTGAATGCCATTAATTCATTCCTTTTTAGGGTTGAGTAGTATTCCATCATATATATACATACCACAGTTTGTTTATCCACTTGTTGATTCATGGGCATTTGGGCTGTTTCCACATTTTTGCAATTCCAAATTGTACTGAAACAGCCATTTTTGCACATACGAGAATCTAAGGTCAGTATTTCCTATGGCTGAAGTTATTAAAATCTTACTTTTGTAAAAATTAATGTCTTTTTATCTAGTAAGACTTACCAGAGTTGTCTGTAATTCACAACATCTCCGATAAATTTGAAGACTGTGGTGAGCACAGTCACAGTAACTTAAATTTCATATTGTTATATTTTCAAAGAAACTAAACACCAACTTATCTGGGAGGTTTAGTTAAATTAATGAACAAAAATAGCAATAAGCCACAATCCAGATCTTTGGAACTTTTGAGTCACAAACACCCTGATCTTTTGGGCTTTGAGTCAAACTTATGGTTTATCCCTTCTTCTGTTTTGTTGACAGCTAAGCTTATGGTTCAGCAACACACACTACAATCCTACGGGTTTTTGCCAGAGATGGTAACTGTGAAATGTGCTATCGAATTTTATCAAAAGCTGGATGTGTGACTGAGAAGTCTTGTTAGTTTGAAGATGTCAGTTACCTCAGAATAATTTATAAATTCCAGTTAATATTCATACGTGGTTATATGTTTTACTATGAGGCTAGTTTTTGTATGGAAGAATACATACGTTTTTTAAATTCTTATTTATTCTTATTTAAATGCTTGGCAAAAGGACTTGCACTTTCAGATGTTAAAAAGTGTTATACTATTAACAGCATGGTACTGGAGGAAAAGAGAACAGATATTGAAACAGAACAGAAACTTAGAAATATTCATATGGGAGTACTGAAAAGATCATTAACATTGGTGACGAAGAAGGGATTAGTCAATACATTTTGTTGGGATAATACCTCATAACACCCACACAATAAATTCCTCAGAAAAGTTAAATATGTAAATATGAAAAATTAAAAAGGGTTTAAAATCATCTAAAATTATATAATAAAAATAAAATATTGATAGATTTGACTAAGAAGGAAAAATGCATGTGTATACATATTTATTACAGCAGACCCTTGAACGACACAGGGGTTGGGATGTTGACTCCACTATGCAGTTGAAAATTTGCATATAACTTTTGACTACCCACAAACTTAACTACTAATAGCCTACTTGATCAGCATTTTAACTGATAACATAGTCGATTAACACATATTTTGTGTATGTATTATACACAGTATTGGTACAATAAAGTGAGTTCGAGAAAACAAAATGTTATTAAGCAAATAACAAAAAAGAGAAAACATATTTACTGTTTATTATGTGGAATTGGATCATCATAAAGATCTTTATATTCATCGTCTAGTGCTGAGTAGGCTGAGGAGGTGGAAGAGGAGAGTTGGTCTTGCTGTCTCAGGGGTGGCAAAGGTGGAAGAAAATCTGCATGTAAGTGGAAAGTCTTCATGAACCTGAGAGGTTCCAACACGTGTTGTTCAAGGGTCAACTCTACATTCTGTAAAAGCAACTAAAAAATCAATATACCAATAGGAAAAAAAAATGGGAATAGGCAAGTCTTGAACAAAATTTTAAATCAGTATCTAAAAATGTACCACATTGTTCATAATAAAAATAATTAAATACCACCTTCATTTATTCCATTGGAAAATGTGAAAATGAGCAAGTGTGCAGGGTTGAATACTCTCTTACACATTGCTAAGGGGAGGAGAAAGTGGTTCAACTCCCTGTCATGTTATTCCCATTCGATAGATGAAAGTCCTGGTGTTTACAGGGTAACTCGCCTAAGGTTTCTTTGCTTGTAAAGGTGAGAGAGATTTGAATCCAATCTATCCAACTTTAAATGGTACTAATGTAAGCCAAAAACATTAAAAATATTTCTACATTCTGACCCCAAAATAGCAGTTCGAAGAATTTGCCAAGAGACGTTAACAGAAATGAACACAAAGATGTGTACCACAGCAATAGTCAGAATAGCAAAGAAATTGGACAGACAAAATTTCCAGCAATAGGAATTGGCCAGTGAATTACAGTCATTTATATCTAAAATAAAATACTACGTAGTAATTAAAAATTGTATCTAGAAAAATAACAATGTAGAGAGAAACAGTCATGGAATATGGTGAATTGAAAATAGATTTAAAATAGTACGATTCAGTTTTGTGGAAAGAATAAAACAAAAGTAGAATGAAATGCTTGGTTACACAAAGACTGGGAAAGCATGTACCAGAAGGCAGAAGTAGCGATCTCTGTTAGGAGGAATTAATGTTTCTCATTTGTAATCTGCTACTCTCAAATTGTTCTCAATGAAAGAATTTTATCTTATTATCAGAAAAGTTAGAGTTTTATAGAGAAAAAGTAAAAAGTGATATTTATAGGTTACTGCTGGAGAGACTTTTGGTCCATCTCTTCTTCTAGATCAGATGATCAAAGGAGAGAGTACCTCCTCCTTCAGGCAAATCTAATCAGTGAGTGTGGTTCTAGTTACTTTGTTTTATCTGAAAAATGGAAGATCTCACCTACAAATCTGGAATCTTTGTTTCTCTTGAAAAATCAAAAGTTCTTGTGATTCTGGGTTCATATTTCAGAATGACAGCAACTGAGTAGTGGCTGCCCTACTGAAAGACAGCAAGACTGGGAGCCAGCCTCACAGTTCACAGGAAGCCTAAGATAAGTTTGAAACAGGATGGATCTCAGACAGCTAACATTTGCACCTCTCAAAGGAAGAAGTTTCTGATAAGTGTGGCAGATACCCACATATGTACATACATGTTCACAATAATATATCTTTGACTACACTTAATTCCTCCTTAGTTACGTTTTTTAAACTCCTAGAAGAAATAACACTAACCAGAAAAAAATTTGCTACATTAGTCTTAAGGCAGATATAATAATAATGTACTCGAATGTAGATGTTGAATTCAAAGTCAAGGACTCAAAGCTTTGTATCTCAGAAGGCTCTAGTGTCTTGAGGCTTCATTTTCTTTGTAGCTACATCATTGAACTAAAATGCACAAACCTTTATTCAGCACAGACATTGGCTGAATGTAATTCCTGTTGCATAGCTCAATGTGTACGTGATAGTGCAGGTGAGAATTGCACGTTTTATAGCTCTGAATGGTGGCAAGAACTTACATTATTAAAATATTACAGTTATTAAACTATTTCCTTGGAGCTACTCATTTGTTAGAACACATGACAGGTGATTTCTGTATTTGCCTATATATTGCTCAGCTGGTAGAGTCGAGCTGGGTTCTCTCAACCAGCTACACTAAGTGCTGGTCTGACTTTGTAGACCTCTTCAGGAAGAAGACGACACAAGGTAGTGGATCTTCTAGTGCAGTGTGATTCAAAGTGAAAGGGGTGTCTTGGAACTGCCCTTGCAGGGCATGCGATGGGAGTGACTGGTTTTTTGGGTGCCCTGCAGCACAGACCCCTGGGGGGAGCGTGCAGACCCGCAGGTCATGGGGAGCGTGGGCTCTGACCCCATCTTAAGGCGTGCATGGCTAGCTTCTTTGGTGCCCTGCAGCTCAAACTCCTAAGGGGAGCATGCAGACCGGCAGGTCATGGGGGGTGTGGGCTCTGACCCCATGGCAGCGTCTAGGGGTGAGTGTTTACAGCTCCTGAAGCCCCAGTGGGAGTGTGTTACAGTGTTTCAGCTTAGCCATCCACAGGTGGCTTGTGTTAATCACCTTAATTAGACCCTCTCCCTTATAGCAAGGATGGAGGGCTTTCTGGATCCCAAGGTTCTTGCCTTAATGTACCAGAAAAGTTGGATCACATGCGGACTTGGAGAATGAGTGCACAGTTTTATTGAGTGGTGGAAGTAGCTCTCAGCAGATCGAAGGGATCCACGAGGGGGATGGAGTGGGAAGGTGGTCGTCCCCTGGATTCGGGCTGCTCAGTGGCTGGACTCTCCTCCAACCTGACAAATTCCACGTCGTCTGCGTCGTTCTACTATCAATGGCCTGCCAGAGTCTGTGTTCTGTTTGTGTGTTCCTCTTGACGTCCAGCCGCTTGTGTCTGTGCCTGCTAGGGTCTCAGGGTTTTTATAGACACAGGATAGGGATGTGGCGGGCCATGGTCTTAGAAAATGCAACATTTGGGTGTGAAAACAGGAGTGCCTGTCCTCACTTAGGTCCATGGGTACAGGCCTGAGGGTGGAGCCCTAGCTAGGGACCCCACCCTTCTCTACCCAGCGCTTCCCTGGCCACTTCCCATATCAAAAGCACAGATGGTAGATGGAAACAAAAAAAGGCATGGGACCCTGTGGTTCTCCTGTAAGATTGGTACAGGTTGAGTGACAAATGCTCATGCTTCTGCCAGCCTTAGGTTCTTGTGAGGACAGGCCAGAATGTTCAAAGTTCTTGTTGACACAGAAGCACTGTTTTTAGAAAACTGGTTCAAAAGGTAAAATTTATACCAATTGGTAGGCTATATTCCATTATTCAATATGAGACTGTATGTTTGAATTTGTATGTGTGTGTTAGAGAGATAAAGAGAGACAGAGACAGAGAGCCGTGCTGAGCAAGAGAGTGAGTGAGCATGGGGAAGAAAGTAAGGAGGAGAGGAAAGGTTATGTGAATGATAACAAGTAAAAAATAATGTTACCGAAACACCAGGGGTTCAGTCTAAGTCTTGCTATTTGCTGCATAGAAAGCCAATTACAGCGTGTATTGCCAAGGAAGATGGCAATACTCCCATCCAGGAGATGGGAGTGCAGTCTCAAATCCATCGTCCTGATCAACTAAAATTAGGGGTTTATAGAGCAGGGAAGAGATGTTAACTATGCATAAAAAAACAGGAACGTGAGGAGGGATAAGGAAGCAATTGCCATGAATGAGAGAGGCTGGTATCTCATTGTCTGGATCTGGTGAGATTCAAGCTTTAAAACCCAAAGCGTTAATTTTTATGTTTATTAAGGAAAACTGTCTATGGGACTACTGGATCAGTTTTAGTAAGACAGTCATATTAGAATAAAGACTGTAAGGATTATAATAACATGGAGCTTTCCTCTTTAGATTGTTCCATGGTAAACATATTTTTAAAAATCCTTACATTTCTATCTTAACTATTGTCCTAGTCCTACCATTCTTTGATTACATTTGGGAACAAATGGGGCACACAGGTGAAAGATACAGGTGAAAGTAATTGGAAGAAGAGAAAAAAGAATTATTCGTATATTAGGTCATCCAAAAAAGCTTAAGAAATGAGAAAAGTCAGTAGGCCAAAAACTAACTTGTCATTGTAAACTCCTTGGCACTTGGCAGCTTGAAAAATGCTTGCTTGGGCACTTGTTCCTGGTAATGTGCTAAGGAGAGGTGCCTAAGGAAATTTAGTCAGCCTGCTATTGGCTTAATCCTGGCTCCATTGTCTTCTGATCACATCACCCTTCTTATCTAATTGATCTGATCACTTGTTGAGTTATCTCATTCAGTTGTTCTCTTTCTGGAACAGTTTTCTATCCACTGTTGCAGAAATATCTGCAGTAACTCAGGACATCACTAGTTTTCCCAGGAAGGGGTTTTCATGAAGCTGTCCTCTTACCTTTCTGGAGGGCCTGATGGGCAGACTGGAGCTGGAGGTGTTATTGAAGGGTGCAGAGGTTGCTGCTGATCCCCCCCCGCACCTCCCCCCCACCGTTTCTCTCTGCTGAACTCAGAATTCAGAATTTTATTTTTTAAAAAGCATTTTTTAACTTACCTAATATAAGAGCAATGGGTGTGCTTCATGAAAATATTGATTCCTAAGCCCTTTCTCAGAAGATTCTGATTGAGTGGGTGGAGTGAGTTCCCATAATGAGTATTTCTAATCGTTACCACTGATTCTTATGATCAGCCACGTTTGAGGAGCAATCAAAAGATTTATTATGATTTATTTCCAATGTACAGAGCCCTATAGGTCAAAGTTCACAAACCATCCCCAAATGTCATTATGCACAAATTATACCACTGAGAAATTTGTATAAAACTTTATATAAATTAGTATGCACATCACTGAAATTAAAGCAGCAATACTGTATTTACAAGGATTTTTCATAAAGCTAAGGATGTAAAATAATACAAGTAATCTGATTTTTTTACATTTAAATAAATTGTGTAAAATTACACATAATGTAACATTTACAATATTAACCCTTTTTGAGTGTACAATTCAGTAGCATTAAGTATATTCACACTGTTGTGCGACTATCACTATTATCCATTCCCAGGACTTTTTCCTTCATCCCCAAAATGAAACTCTGCAGCCATGGGACAGTGACTCCCATATTCACCCGGCAGCCCTAGTCCCTGGTAACCATTATTCTGCTTTCTATCTCTATGAATTTGACTATTTTAGGTATGCCATGTCAGTGGAATCATACAATATTTTTTCTTTTGTATCTGGATTATTTCTCTCAGTATGGTGTTTTCAAGGTTCATTCACGTTGTAGCTTGTGTGAGAATTGCCTTCATTTTCAAGGCTGAATAATATTCCATTTGATGTATATGCCACATTTTGTTTATCCTTTTACTTGATAGTGGACATTTGGGCTTTTTCAACCTTTTGACTATTTTGAATAATGTCTAATACGAACATAGAGGTGTGCAAATAGCTGCTTAAGCCTCTGTTTTAGTGGCCTGCTTTTGATAGTTCGAAAAATCAGAGGAATCTTGCCAGGCATGGTGGCTCATACCTGTAATCCCAGCAATTTGGGAGGCCAAGGTGGGTGAATTGCTTGAGGTCAGGAGTTCAAGACCAGCCTGGCCAACGTGACAAAACCTCTTCTCTACTAGAAATACAAACATTAGCTGGGCATGGTGGCATGCCCTGTAATTCCAGCTACTTGGGAGGCTGAGGCAGGAGAATTGCTTGAACCTGGACAGCAGAGGTTGCAGTGAGCTGAGATCGTGCTGTTGCACTCCAGCCAGTGTGACAAGGGCAACAACTCCATCTTAAAAAAAAAAAAAAAAAAAAGAAAAATCAGAGGAATCATTCAATGTCTCATGATTTTCTGCTGCATCATTAGCAGACACGGAGACCTATCTGGATCTTCCATACCTGGTAAAATCCTCTCATTTCCTAACTGGAAACAAAAGAATTTCAGAAAAGCCAAGTGACTTGCCCTAGGATGCACAGCTAGCTGAATAAGGATACCCTTTTTAAAGAGAATCAGCTCCAGCAAAGCAAATGAAACTAGTTATACTTAAGGATAGCAGCCTATAAGGTATTTTCATCCTGATACAAACCAGAAGCCCGTGCATGCTGACCATTGTGTGTTTTCATCCTTGTATTCCCTGTGCTAAGCATTGTAATATGATATTCATGCTATATACACAAAGCCAGATGAATATCTTAACAAAGAGTTCACAATTCCAGCATCTCAGCACACTGATGACCTTCAGTCTGTTGACAGGTTGTGGGAACTCATTCGTTCTCTTTGCTGCTGCAGCTAGAGCTTCCAGGTGTCCGTAGGCTTCAAGCAGCCTCCCTTGTTTAACCTGTTGTGCATTAGAAATTGTTTTTTCTCTGCATGCCATGATGTAGTAAAGTTTGAAATGTGCAGGGCTGGGCCAGCAAAATGGAATTTGGGAGAACTGGAAATGGATAGACGCAGGAATGGTTCAATTCTTACCTCTGGCTGCATGTTAATCTCCTAGAGGAGCTTTAAAAAAAAAAGCAGCTGATATCCAGCTTCCATATCAGTCCAATTACATGAGCATTTCAGGAGGGTGGATCGTAGGTATGTTTTAAAGCCTTCCTCTGTGGTTCCAATGTGCAGTCAGGGCTGGGAGCCGCGAGTGTTAAGCAAGGCAGAAAGGAGAACTGGCATCCAGAAACAAGGAAAGACGTTTTCATGCATGCGCCTCCTTCTTGAGTCTTCTCTTGAACTGCATGCAATGGACTCAACATGGACCCTGGTGGAAGCCTGCAGGTGGGAGCTGTAAGTGGGCAGTACTGGGCAGAGGCATTTCTACGTCTGTCTGGAATCATTACCAAGCTCACATTTCTTCTCCCTCATTGCCATCTCTCTTCCAAGTGGGCTCCATGCTCCTTGCCATTGGGGAGGAATAGGGCAGTGTGGAAACAATAAATAATTACAGGTGTTTCTGGTTTTTATAAACAAAAGCTTGAGCGCTAAGGGAAATTCAGGTGTTTCCCAGGCTTAGAGGCTGTGTTCTGATGAAACATAAAGACAGGAGGACTTCCCTAGACTGGAGAGAGAGGCCTCTGAGAGAGGAGGACCTTGGCCTTCCTTCTCGGTAGCACTGCTGAGAAGACAGCATGCCCAAGAAAGCCGTGCTGTGCTGTGAGTTTGCACAAATGGGAGCCCCAGAAGCTTTGACCAAGTTTCTTATGTCCAAGCATGACCCAGATGTAGTAGTGAGCCTCTGGCCCTGAGGACTGTGTCGACAGGGACAGTGGCTATTTTGATAGAAAACTACATATCTGACAACCAAAGTCAAGATTCCCCCCAACAACACCCTTTCATTCCCAATGCTTTTGCAGTGCTCACGTTATAGAGATCATGACACAGCCCTAGGAAGTAAGAGTGGGGGATCCCCGGGAAGAACTGAGGTTGCTTATTTTTCTTGTTATCCTGGTGGAAACAGGACTCAGGGCCATGAGTTACTAAATTCCCATGAAACGGTGGAAGATTCATGTCTTGTGCTCCTGAGCTATTAGACTGGGATTTACACCTGCGTGCTGACACTTTCTTAAATAGTGAGGTCAGTCATCAGGTATTAAGAGAAACTGGAGGTGACTAAACGTGAATTAGGTGTATCATAACATCACGTTCTTCTATATGACATTCATCACCTAGAAATAAAACTGATTGCGACCTGTGTTTTTCTCCATTGGACTTTGTGTTCTTTGAGAGCAAGGGCTGTTTCCTATCCAACTTTGTATTTTTAGTGCTTAGTGCTATGCTCGGCACAAAGGAAGCCATCAATTAATGATGAGTAAATGAACTGCATAGGAAGGAGCTAGGAGGGGAAGGAAGCTCAGAGCAGAAGAGTCAGCAAACCTCACCATAGTGACCAGTTTTAATGGCTGTCAAACAGATAACTGCAGACTCTGAAATATAGGCAAGTTTCACAGCTGGAGAAATTACTTTTCTGTAGTCGTAATTCATAAAACAATTACCTGCTCATACAAATACAATAAAATGTTTTACAGCAAATTGTGATGTACAGTATTTTATCTTATGTAATATGATTTGTGGTGCAGAACAGGTCTGACGATAAAGTGGTTAAAGAAAACACAGATTTATTTGCATAGAGTGCCCTTAAGAGTTCCTGAACATCGAAGCTATTACTTTGAGCGTATCAGGAGAGTGGTATTTTGTTGGAACTCTTTGCACCTAGAGGGTTTGCGTCCAAAGTATACGATGTGAATGTTCAGCAGGCTGGGAAGCCCAGCAGTAACAGCTGGGCAGGGAGACTTTGTTGTGCTGTTCAATTCACACCCAGGACGTTGTGGTCGCCATCCTTAAAGGTAAGGCTAGGCTTGTTTGTCTCTTCTATGCATAATCCTTGGACCCTTCCTGTTTAACTTGGGATAGAGTGGTTCCTCAGTATTTGTTGGATAAATTGAATGAGCAAACATATTCAGACCTGCTTACAGAATTCTTATTAACATCTTGTAGTCAAGATAAAGAAATCTGGGTTGGGTGCTAAGACACTAAGGAAGAGTTAAAATTGGTTGAATACTCACACCTGGAAAGTTCTGTTGCAGCTACATTTCACCTGGGGGAATGTTCTCAGATCAGCCTTTAGTCATGTTCTGTTCAACAGTGTTGTTAATGACTTAAATAAGAAGATAAAGTTTCAAAGACCTTAAAAATTGTGCGCATGGGTGCAACATATTTTTATTTTAATTATGATAATGGAAATAATATCATCATTATAGAAAATGTGGAAAAATATATAATATATAAGGAAAAATATTTAAATCATAACATTTTAATGTAGTTAAGACAATAATATACAGTTTATGTTTTAATTTATATTTATTTTGTACTTCTGTCATTTTGCCTGATACAGAAATTTTTTCCCACATGATTTGACTTTTTAAAATATAATTTTTAGGCTGGGCACAGTGGCTCATGCCTATATTCCCAGCACTTTGGGAGGCTGAAGCGGGCAAATCACTTAAGGTCAGGAGTTTGTGACTAGCCTGGCCAACATGGTAAAACCCTGTCTCTACTAAAAATGCAAAAATTAGCCAGGCATGGTGGCAGGTGCCTGTAATCCCAGCTATGAGGGAGGCAGAGGCAGGAGAATCACTTGAACCTGGAAGGCAGAGGTTGCAGTGAGCTGAGATTGTGCCAATGTATTCCAGCCTGGGCGACAAAAGTGAAACTCTGTTCCAAAAAAAAATTTGCAGAAGTATAATTTAACTAGATATCTTTTTTAAAATGTTGGGTGTTTAAATGGTTTCTGTGTGTCTGTATGTATATTATTAAAAACAATGCTATGCTGATCACTGTTTTTCGTAGGTGCCTCATAGATAGTTCAAGGATTATTTCCTTGAACGATCAGGAATATTCAGTCAAAAGATATGAACAATTTTAGTTTGGATGTTTTTTTCCAAACTGTTTTCTAGAAGGAACATTCCAAAAATGAATCCTACTAGCATAGACTAGCACTGAACAGCAGAACTCTCTGTTTTAATGGAAGTGGTGAGATCTGATTAGTCAGTTTTGTAGCTTCTACCCCATGGCTATTGGGCATTTGAAATGTAAGCAATGTGACTGGGGATATAAATTTTATTTAACTTTAATTAATTTAAATTCAAATAGCCACATGCAGCTAATGTGGTGGACATTATAGATGGACAGTTCCTGGATCGCTAGTGACCCAGGAACTTGTCAGTGTCCACCCAGAGCCTCATAGGCCTAGCTAATACAGAGTGGGAAAGGCCTTCTTCCACTGACTGGGAAATTCCACTGCAACTAGAGGCCATGCTTCCCAGGATAGGCTAGAAATGGAACAGTCTTACAACAGACTGATTGGTGTTTAAAAGACCCCAAAGGATTGGACAAGGCCATTGTAGATATCTCACAGGAATAACTTCTACTCAGACTTCGAGAGTTCCCAAGCAGGATTGAGTTCAGTTTCCGACAGTGGTGATGGGTTAATTGACTCTTCACAGGCTGTCTTACTATCCTATTTCATTTTTTACTCCTTTCCTCGTATTTATTTGCACCCAAGGTCCCTCAGGATCCACTTTCTGGAAAACAAAAATTAAGAGTGTTCCTCATTCCAAAAATATATCTACCTGTCAGCACAATTGGAAACACTATATTCTCAGAGTATATAGTTTACGAGTTCAAGGGATGGAGTCAAGAAAGTAAGGTTTTTATGTTGGTTTTTTACCCTTTCTGGAGGTATGACTTTGGACAGGTTACATAACCTAAACCTCTTTTTCCTCATCTGTGAAAAGATCATAATTGTACCTGGTTCATAAAACTGAGGTATCACAAAAAAGCAATTAGCAAATGCTAGCACTTAGCATTTATTGCTCTTTTATTATTTCTTTTGGTAATAGAATGGTGTGAAAGGGGCACTTGATACTATTTGCTAGGATAACCAATATTTTTAATGAAAAAACTGCATTGTCTTTCAAGATGCTTTTTTGAAATAATTGGCTAGTGGGAAGATAAAGAGAGCATTTCAGAGATGGGGTATGAGTTTCAGGTCATTTGCTGGATGACACGCACTGAGCTTGCTGTGCCATGCTTCTGATTGGCAGAGACAGGGCTGGCTGTCCTTCAGGAAGGACAGCACAATGAGTTTTCCAAACTGCAAAATCCGAGGGCACAGTTTTCCACAGGGCTTTCCTCATTTCAGGAACCAACTGCAAGTTCCGGGGTTTCCAGGGCTACCTTCACTTCTGGCTAGCTGGGTGGCTGCACATTTGTGAATTTCCACAACCCCCTAGGTCCAATAATTCACTAGAAAGACTCACAGAACTCACTTAAGTGCTATGCTTTTTAAATAGAAAATGGATACAAATTAAAATCAGCCAAAGAGGAGACACACAGGGCAAAGTCTGGGAGGTTTCTAAATGCAAATATTCTGTCATCCTCAGATCATGGTCCCCTTCTGGTACTGAAGTGTGATAATCATCAGCATATTGAATCACCTGAGCTTCAGTGTCCAGAGTTTTTTTAAGGCCTCATTATGTAGGCATCCTTCATTGAATAGCAACAAAGTCACTCCTATCTTTTGGGAAGTTCTAAGGGTTTAGAAGTCGATTGGGTGTGGTGGCTTACACTGGTCACCCCAGCACTTTGGGAAGCCAAGGTGGGTGGATTGCCTGAGGTCAGGAGTCCGAGACCACCCTGGCCAACATGGCAAAACCCCATCTCTACAAAAACTACAAAAATTAGCCAGGTGTGGTGGTGTGCGCCTTTAGTCCCAGCTACTCGCCACTGCGCTCCAGCCTGGGTGACAGAGTGAGACTCTGTCTCAAAAAGAAAAAAAGATTTATCCTCCAGGGACAAAGGCCAACCAAATTCTTTATGCCAAAAACAGCAATTGGACTGAAGTATGGTAGGTTGAAGAGATCCCTGATCTCTGAGAAGACAGAGCATATTGTATGGCCCCAGTGCCCTTGTTTTTTCTGACTACTCTGAATGCTTTTGGTTTCAAAACCTAAATGAGAAATAAGCATCAGTAGGGCTCTGTCACAGTCATGGCAGACCATGGACATAATACTAATCATAAACTCCCCCAAAAGATCTAAGCTTACTGCCGACAGAGTAAACTGGTTCTGGCTGACCAAACTCAGATGTAGGACAGGGGAGATGTGCAAACCTTCTTTATATTCCACAACCCAATTTTCACTTCAACTTTTCTACCTCTAAGGAGGAAAGCAGACGAGCGAGGAACAGAGGGAACAGAGGGCAAAACCAAGATCTTTCCTTTCCCCTGACTTCTTACAAAGACACAAACACCTACAACTGAAAAATCTGTCAATTCATTTCCAAAATGAAACTGGGGTATAAGCTGAGTTAATGGGACAACTTGCCCAGGGTTCACCTTTCTTATTTGGGACGTGGGGCCACATCAGCACACAAAAGAAATCATTCTTAGTCAATTGTTGTCTGTAGTGGAGATGACATAGACCGCTTAGGAGTTTTGGTTTGCTCTATGAAAGCTGATAGGAAAGAGAAATTGTCTCAAAATGGATATGTCCATTTTGGCATAAAATGGATTTTGGTTGGAAGCCCTTGATTATTAGACAACTTTATTTATTTTTATTATTATACTTTAAGTTCTGGGATATATGTGCAGAAGGTGCAGGTTTGTTACACAGGTATACATGTGCCATGGTGATTTGCTGCACCTGTAAACCCTATTAGACAAATTTAACCCTCTGCCTTGATTGCTAGTGATGATTGACGCTTTGAGTTTCAAACTAAAAAGGGAAAGAATTTGATTTAAATTTCAGATGAACGGAAGCTTCACACTGTCCTCCCAGCAGTCCAGCAATGTGAATGAAAAGCAAATGAGGTTATCAAGGATCCTGAGCTGAATGGAGGGAAAACTATCAAACGTCTGGTTGATTTTCTATTCAACAGTGATTTCTTAGGAAGGAATCACTTTAGAAAGCAAGTCTGGCTGAAAGGTGATATTTGTTCTTTGGAGTATGCTGGTTTCTCTTTCTAAATCAAAACTCCGAAGTGGAATCACTTGAATTCTATCACCATGGAAGCTTATGGGCTGAGTTTATAAGATTAATCTAGTGTTTGAGGTGTAGAAATCAACTTTATTTTAAAAATTAATCTTATGAGACATTCTCTCTAATATAAACCAGTTGCTTTTGCAGTTAAGAACAAATTACTTTCTTTAAAAAAGTGGGTTTTATAAATAATCTTTTCATATGCCTTTGCAACCTGAATATAGCCCATACAGTGTTACATATGTCATTTAATACAAGTATAACAATTTGTAGAATGAATTCCTCAGAAAATGAACGCCAGATTAAAATTAAATGCATTTGTCACTTTTGCAGAAATTTTGGTAGAAATTGCCAAATTGCCCTCTACAGGGATTTATCTTTTTTTTTTTATTCATTGCTATTAGCAATGTAGAAGAGTGATTTCTCTCATCCTTCTTTGTCATTCATTGGAAGTTGCCAAACTATGGGATTTTTGCCACTCTTATGTAACTAGCTAAGGCTTAATTTTTGCTTCTCTTATGTGTGAAGTTAATCATTTCTTCAAACATTCAAAATCCATTTATATTTATTTTTATAGAAAGTGCATATTCCTTTTTTAAGTTGTTTGACTATTTCTTCCCACTGTCAATAAGAGGTTTCTTAAAGCAACTTTATTAAAGTTTGATTCACGTACAACAAATTACATACATGTAAAGGGGACAATATGATAAATTTGGACACATGCATATATAGCCACGAATATATAGCTATCCATTCATATGTATCCATATCTGGGTTTTCATAAAATGATTGCCATAATCAAGATAATGAACATTTTCATCACCCCAGAAGTTACATGTCCCAAATTACTACCAAATCTGCATGGCAAATTTGACCTAATGTGTAAGATGATGGCTGTCCTTGAACACACACAGAGCTCTGTTCAGAGTCCAGCCTACCACTGATTTCCTGCCCTACAGATAGGAAATGGGTTGTCCATGCTTTAATATTCATTTGCCATGTCAGATATTGAAAACTAGTTTTTCTTTAAACTCTAATCTTTATAAACTGTTTGAATACACAATAAACTTTAAAAGGAAAGAGAGGGACAGGCACCGTCGCTCATGTTAGTAATCCCAGCACTGTGGGAGTATTACTTGAGCCCAGGAGGTTGAGGACCGGTCTGGGCAACATAGAGAGACCCTGTTCCTACTAGAAATAAAAATAAATTAGTCAGGCATGGTAGTGTGCACCTGTGGTCCCAGCTACTCAGGAGGCTGAGGTGGGAGGATAGCTTCAGCTTGCGAGCTCAAGGCTGCAGTGAGTGGTGTTTGTGACACTGCACTCCAGTCTGAGACACAGAGCATAAACCTGTCTCAAAAAAAAAAAAAAAAAAAAAGAGGGAAATTGTAGTTCTTTAAATTGACAAATTGCATTTATATTTTGACTTTATTAAAATAACACGAAACCAGCTAAGTTTTCTCTGATGTAACTTGCTTAAATGTAATCCTATTGTTTTCTGGCAGAACTAAATCATATTGTGCGTAGTACTCTCATCATTCAATTCTCACATGAGGCTGTTATTTTTGCAAGTCCTTTCTTACAACCAATTCCAAGTCTTTGCACTGAGTTTGAAAATAATAATGTTATTCCCTACTGCGCTTGAGCGTTGTAGTGAGTTTTGAATTTAATAGTGACTTCTCCAATGATGTAATTTTTCTTTTAAATTGCTTTTCATGGATTGGAAATCTAGATCATTAAGTATGAGGTCACTGTTATTAGATCAAATACAAAATATTAGGAGTCAAAAAAACTAAAAGGAAGATTTTCTACCTGGACCATGGCCTGAGGTTTTCAAAACAAATAGCTAAAATGATATGCTTTTAGACTCTCAGATTTTAGGTAAAAAGACATTGTGTTGAATCTAAGTCAATTGCTTCCTCAAAAGTTAATAATAGAGCAATTGCTTCTCAGTATTCAAAAATGTTTAAAAGACAAGTAAGTATATGATTTTATGTTCAAATTATGTAGTAGAGACTAACTTTTTCAATTTGTATTTAAGTATAATGAGAATAGCAAAAGTAACATTTACTGAGCAACTTCTATGTTCCAAGAGCCATGCAAAATGATTGACAGGTATTACATCATTCATTCCTCTGTGTGGCAGCACTATTGTTGTGTTCACTCTGTAGTCGAGATGTAGAGATGGAGACAACTAACTTAATAGCTAATAAGGAAAGCTGCTGGTTTTGAACCCAGAGGTCAAACACGCGCATAACCTAAAAAATTATTAAATCATTAGATTTTAATTATACTTTTAAAATGTTAAAAATTAAAGATTAGATACATCTATTACAGATTTTTAAATGAGTACATTGATTTTATATCTCCAAGTCTTTGAATACACATTATTTGTGAATTTTATTTAATAGCAAAACACTTTAAACTATTTAATTTAAAAAGTAATTTTGTGGAAGTTTTGATTAAATATGGTGGATTACACGTGTGTATTAATCTCTGCAAAATAGTCTATGCTATTTTGTTACATAGCATAAATTGACAAAGACAGTGGAAGTTAGACCTCAGGCCTGTTTCCTTGCCCTAGTAAATTATAGTTAAGAAGAAAGCAAGGAAATGATTGATTTTTTTTTCAAGACAGAGTCTTGCTGTGTCACCCAGGCTGGAGTGCAGTGGGGTGATCTTGGCTTACTACAACCTTTGCCTCCCAAGTTCAAGTAATTCTCCTGCCTCAGCCTCTTGAGTAGCTGGGATTACAGGAGCTTGCCACCCCACCTGGCTAATTTTTGTGTTTTTAGTAGAGACGGGGTTTTGCCATGTTGGCCAGGCTGGTCTCAAACTCCTGACCTCGTGGTCTGCCTGCCTCAGCCTCCAAAGTGCTAGGATTACAGGAGTGAGCCACCATGCCTGACCATGATTGTCTTTTTATAATGCTCAAGTTATTATGGACAGTTTATATTATGGAATCAGTACTTCTGGCTACCTGTCTATTTCATTAGATGAAAATAATGGTGTTTTGTCATTTGCATAGTTAATAATTTCAGCTTGTTAAAGTTTTATCTTTATTTTTGTTTTCTACATTTTATAATTTTCCTTTTGACTATTGACATTTTATTTTGAAAGACTTTTCCCAGTATCAGCTTGAACTATTGTTACAAACGGAAACTAACAAAAGATTCCGCCATTTGCATTACATTGCAATCAATAAAATATTGCCCAATTTTGTCCTACCCTGCTAATAATAGAAAGCCAACTCGAATTCATCATCATTCTTAACTTTTTATGGTTTTGTTATAATTAATGACTACTATGTACTACATTAAATAAAAAATAAAGCTGTGCTGATTTAAAAAAAATGTTTTTTCATCTTCAGCAGTTCAGAAAAATCTGTTGATTATGCATTGTTGAGGACTGAAGGCCAAGGGTCTGGGCAGTGAGGAGCTACTACTGTTTCATAAGAAATATGTCTCAGTCAATGGTAACTTGTTATTCAAACTATTTTTGAACACATATTGTAGTTGTATTCATTACAGCACCCCTCCACTTCATCATACTCACGTAATTCCCTGTATGTAATTCTTTCCTAGCTTGTTCTCATTTCTCATCTTTTTGCCAAGAACTTGGCATTTTGTAGTTGGTACATTTTGAATTGATCTAAATTTATGAGCTGTCTTGAAGTACTCACTTTTACCCCAAACTGATGACCAATGACCATTCAGAGGCTAGAAATGATAGAGATATATTTTGATAAGGGTCAGACTTTTTTTTTTTTTACTGCTTTAAAATGTCTACTAATTAATTAATGACAATTCTCACTATTGATTGCTGGACACTTCAAATACATATGCATTTATACTTCACCTTATTCTTTGAAGCCAATGTTACCATTCTTATTGTAGACATAAGGACAATGAGGCTCAGAGAGTGAATACATTACCAACTCAAACTACTAGTAAGTGTCTCAACCAAGATTTGAATCTGGTCTCAATAAGGGACTGTGTCTAAAGGTAAATGCAACCTCCAAATTTATTCAGGTGATACTTTAGGTTAGTTTATTAGCTGTGAGGATTCAGTGATTTCATGTTTGTAAGTGATCGTTAAAAGGAATGCAAATGTAGGGTGTTTAAAAGTATTTAACGAAGTTTCATTTCCAAGTCTAGGAAACTTTAAAAATAGATTAATGCTAAACTCATTTAGTTGTTGATTTTGCAAATTTAAGTCACAATGAAAATTAATGAGAATTAATTCTCAAAATAGGGGATTACAATAAAAAAAGAATTAAAGATGCTGAATGTTCTCTATCATATTTTTAGTTTGTTTTATAGTTCAAAGTATTCCAAAGTCATACATATTTATAAAAAAACAAATTTTCAACATTATCAATATTTTGTAAAGTGAAAGTTATTCAGGGATAACGATGTGCACAGAGGCAGAAACCCAACAGTCTTCTGACTGGGGATTAATATTTATGTGATCAAAGCTGACAGTTAAGTCAAATAATTGATAAGTATTAAAAACAAAAAAATATTGTAGGAAGATAGCAAGTGGATTATTTTATGAGCTAATATTCTTTTTCTCCCTGTATATGGTATCATATAAAGATATTTGGAAATCAAGAATAATTACTTAATTTTAGTTCCTTCAAGTTAATTCTTTAAAATAATATGAGTAGGGAGGAACAATAGCAAGAAATCATGTTTAATTATTTAAAAAAGAGAAAGGGAGAGAGAAAATTGTCTCTTGGTATTTGTGAAGAAAGATCAAAAGATAAGCAAAAGGACAAAAAAATACTTGGTCTAGGAAATGCATGGTTCTAAAAGGACTCTTGGAAAGAATATGAGCAAGAGGGGAAACTGAGCCCATGCTGTCTACACACCCATATGGACATGGTAAACACATTACTGCTTGGCCATATCTGGACCAGGAATGGATGGAGAAGACAAGAGGGGAAGCTGAGCCCATGCTGTCTACACGCCCATAGGGACATGGTAAACACATTACTGCTTGGCCATATCTGGACCTTGAAGGGATGGAGAAGACAAGGTAGATGGCAGGAATGTTCTTAGTTTCCCAGATTTTAGGAGGAGGAGCAGAATGCTTGAGGAACACCTATGAGATGACGTCTGAGACTGGCATTGAACAACCAGCAGAGGACCAGAGGAGTGGACCGACTCTCCTGAGGCTACACTGCTACCTTGCAAATGCAGATAAAACTGCCTCTATTTCCTGATTCCTAGTTTCTCACTCTTTCCAGCGTATTGTGAAATGGTGTGGGTGTACCACTTTCCAGGATCTGCTTTGCAACCGTGAGCTAAAGATGAGTAAACCATAAACCATCTGTAGTAGCTGCTTAGAAAATACCTATCTGTAGCTATATTAAGGCACTTATACAAGCCATTTATGAGACTAGATTGATGTAAAAATTACAAAGGAATTTTTAATATTAAGCATTACAGAAAACTTAGCCAGTAAAGGCAATATTTTTTGGTTCACCAAATAATATTTATAATTAATTCTATAAATATAGATTTATAAGAGTTAAGAGCAGGAAGAGACCTAACAAGTATGAAAGTATGAAGTTACTTCTTCTTCTTCTTCTTCTTTTTTTTTTTTTTTTTTTTTGAGATGGAGTCTTGCTCCATTGCCAGGTTGGAGTGCAGTGGTGTGATCTTGGCTCACTGCAACCTCTGCCTCCTGGGTTCAAGGGAGTGTCTTGCCTCAGCCTCCCAAGTAGCTGAGACTACAGGTGTGCGCCACCACACCCAGCTAATTTTTGTATTTTTGGCCAGGATGGTCTTGATCTCTTGCCCTTGTGATCTGCCCAGCTTGGCCTCCTAAAGTGCCAGGATTATAGGCGTGAGCCACCGCACCCGGCCCAACTACTTCTATTGTATGCTTGAACACTGTAGAGGGGAGGTAAGAGAAAAAGAGGTGGGGAACAAGCAAGCGCTGGGGTGACCTGTCTGAGATATCACAGTTAGTGACAAGAAAAAAATGCTACAAGCCAGCACATTCCTTTTCTAAGGAATGTATCAGTAGGTTGGTTTCTGTTTTGAGGGGGAAGTTTTGCTCTGAACTTCTCCTCTTTCCTTTCCATGGCAGACGTTTGGTTCCTGGACCTAAGAAATATGTGCCAAACCACCTGACAAACTCACCATGTGTTGACTGGATGACCAGCTAATTGAGACCAGGGCTCCCTACTCTTAATAGGAAGCATGTATGTAAGCTCAGCTTCCCAGAGCACTGCTGGCTTCTCACATTGCTGGGCAGCCAGTATCATGTAAATAGCTGACAAGCAAATCTGTTCTGTATAAAGCCTTATTAAAATGCACAGCACCAGAAGAATTGGGTCCCTCTCCTGGAATGCAAACTCATGCTACACACGTTATTGGCACAGCACCTGGTATTATGTCCTTTCGTGGAGAAAATGGAAGAAGGGAAAGATTTCCTGCATTTTCTTCTTTTTCTGACCTTAGCTCTGGAAGTTTCCTCTTCTCACATACAACATTTTCCTTAACCCATACTGTAAGATGGCTGTGGAATTCCTCTGGAGTCCTGGGGCACCACTGCTGATGACCCCAATTCATACCACACGCACCAAATCTCTGTATGTCTTAATAAAATATCCACAGGACCAAACAGGGTCAAAGAAGGAACACGTGGAATAAGCTGTAATGCTCAGAGATGGCAAAATGTCAGAGATGAGTAATCATAGACATCTGGGATCAGAGGCAAAGGAAAATTCTTTCCATCCTATTAGATTATTAGCTCTTACATCACTTCTGAAAACAGTCTAAGCCTATTTATGAAAAGTTTGTAACACCGTGTCATAGTGAATGCTGTGGTGTAAATGTGTCCCTCAAAAATCGTGTGTTGGAAACCTAATCCCCAATGCAACTGTGTTGGCAGGTGGGGCCTTTTGGGAAGTATGTGGGTCTTGAGGTCCCTTCCCTTATAAATGAATTAATGCTGTTATTAAAAGGGCTTATGAGATTTGATTCTCTCTCTTTTGCTATTCTGCAATGTGAGGACACGGTCTGTTTCTCCCTTGCCCTTCCAACATGTAAGGACACAGGAAGATGAACATACCAGATGCTAGTGCCTTGATCTTGGACTTCCCAACCTCAGAATTGTGAAGGAAGAAATTTCCATTCCTTATAAATTACCCAGTCTCAAGTATTCTGTTAATAGCAGCACAAAACAAAGACAGTGGACATGTCTTTACCTGGACTCCCTTCTCTCCTACTAGTAATACCACCCCAGTACTTGGAGACACACTTCCTTCTCCTGTTGTATTCCTCCTTTGTGAACTGTCAGTCAAGATGCCCCAGTAGCCCCTGGCCAGAGGAGGCAACAGGACTCCTGCTGGGCCAGTCAGACTCTCTTTGCCAGAAATCTGAATATTGATTAGAGTGATACAAGGCTAGAAACAGCTTTGGGTGATCTATTCTATTGGACCCCTGAGGAGCCTGTTTTGTATTTAAACTTCCCAACTTCCCTTTCTTTCTTTTTTCTTTTTTCTTTTTTTTTTTTGAGATGGAGTCTCACTCTTGTCACCCAGGCTGGAGTGCAATGGCATGGTCTCGGTTCACTGCAACCTCTGCCTCCAGGGCTCAAGTGATTCGTCTGCCTCAGCCTCCTGAGTAGCTGAGACTACAGACATGTGCCACCACGCCTGGCTAATTTTTGTATTTTTGGTACAGACAGAGTTTCACTGTGTTGGCTAGGGTGGTCTCGAACTCCTGACCTTATGATCCACCCTCCTCAGCCTCCCAAAGTGCTGGAATTATGGGCATGAGCCACCTCGCCTGGCCTTAAACTTCCTTTTATTCTATTTGCCACCTTAAAACTTATCAATAAATTTTCTTTTTTACTTAGCCTTTGTTTCTGTGACTTACTACCAATCACTCCTTACTAATATATAAGAAAATATTCTTTATATTAAATTAAAAAGCAAAATAGAAATTTTTTAATACTATTATTAACACAACTTTAAAAAATTTCTTGCATTTGGAATAAAGACCCAAAAGGAAAGTATTTGATGTTATCATCTGTCCCTGAACAATGGGATGAAGTTAATTTTTTAAAATTCTACATTTCACTTTTTTTAAATTTTTAATTTTAATTTTTTTTAAAGAGGGCATGCCTGGGAAAAAACAGTCACAGGTGCTTCTGTGACTGTTTTTCCCACCTGTTCTACACTTTCAGTAATGAGTTTTCATTCTTTTAAAATGAACTTCGTTTTAAAAATTATATTTAAGAGACCTGTTGTTTTTCTGGATTAAATCCATTTGTTTAATGTAGCTCTGAAAATACAGCAGGAAATTCAGTCCCGACTCCTACCAAACATACTACCACCAGCAGCAGCAACAAAAAACAGTGGAAAACTTTAAAGACAAATGCCAGTATTATCTGTCATGATACTTCAGCTACTCATATTAGCATAACCTTTCAATGCAACAGCATCTAAGCCTATCGAGGGAGAATTATTTCCCTGAGACACAAGTTGGCAAACTTTTTCTATAAAGGGCCAAAGAATAAATATTTTAGGCTTTGTGGGCCAGACAGTGTCTGTCTCAGCCACCCAACGCTGCTATTGTAGTACAAACACTGTCATAGATAATATGTCAATAGTGGGTGTGGATGCGTTTTAATAAAACTTTATTTACAAAAACAGGCAGTAGGCCATATTTGGCCCTCAGGCAGTAGTTTGCCCACCCTGAAATTATACAGGAAACTTTCTTGTTTTCTAGAGATTGATTGCAGGTAAAAGAAAACATAATCATAGATAAGTAAACAAGATATTTTGGATAGTAATAACTGCTGGAAGGGAAGTCAAACAGGTAATACATTAGATGACGACCTGAAAATGAGGGCTATATTTTGTTGGGGTGTGCAGGGAGGACCTCTCTGAAGAATAAGAAGGAAGCGACCATGTAAAGATCTGGGAAGAACAGGCTCCAAGCTGAAATTACAGCAATGATTTATAGAATAATATCCAGAGCTGGCTTGTCCAAAGAGCTCTCCCTCTGCTCAAATCAGGAGGTGGGGGAACAATCAGGACATTGAGATGCACCGTGAGGAGTGAGATACGGGGAAACGCTGTTGCTGATGGTTCGCCTTTGGCTTAGGAAGCACAGTTAGCTCTGGTGGCTGAGCCGGTATCCCTTTAATAGCTGGAGGCAGGCACTGCCAGGTGAAGAGAGCAAGTCTTAGGGTCAACAGCAGGTGTCAGCTGTGACCATAGCTCAGCTCCTTCATTGCCTGGGAAATCTCAGGGATTCTGCAATGCAGCCGCATGGTGCAGAGGCATTTGTCCGCTAGTATTAGTCTAGTCTCACATCACAGAGGCAAAGAGCAACAGCCTCCTCCCCAAGTTGTTCCTCCCTACAATCCCAAGAACCTCATCTTTCTTTCACAGCCCACCCACGTGTGAAAGGGCACGTGACCCAAGGGGGACAGGTGCTTGTCAGTTATGTCTCCACCAGAATCCCTAACTACTTTTCTGTCCTGGTAAGATGGGTTAGATAAGTGGAAAGGAAGTTTAGGTCCTTTTATTCCTCTCTTCCTTAATGTAGCCTTCTCCCTTCCTCTTCTTTGATGCTACCAGACTTTGCTGAGTCCTTTAAGTAAAGGCTTCTCCTAAGCAGAAGCCCCGTCTACCTCTACATTTCCATAGCTCACCACCCCTTTCCTAAGAGAGGAAAGAACACAAGACAGAAGGGAAAAGAGAATTGTAACTGACATCTAAAGTACCAGATACGGTGTATTCCTCAAATACTATTTCACTTAATCTTAGCAATCTCCTTACAAGATCAGTAGCATTTCCATTTTTTCAGGTTAAGAAACAGGCTTAGGAAGGTTTAATAATTTGTGCAAAGTTACATTACTATTTAGTACAGAACTAAAATTTGACCTGAGTTCGTATCAAATTCTGGGCTCTTTCAACTCTAAAAAAGACTGTGTGCTAGATATATATGTATATAATTCCATGAATGCTTTTAAAAACTATGGGGCTCAGTGAATTTGGGCATTTTCCCAAAGGTGCAATAATTGGGAAGAATAGTGTCTCTTATATTACACATACAGACATAACTGCACAACCACACACACACCACAAACACAGCATTAACTATATAATAACAAATTTAAAAATGTATCTGCTGCTATTTGAATGTTGTATTCTCTAACAGTCTCATGAATATATATGTCTGCAACTTTCAACTTGATTTTGAATTTCTTGTTTACGAGCCTAGATAAAAAGAGTAGGTAACCCATTAAATTCTCATCAGATAAATGAGTAACAAAATTTTAATCAGCTTGCAAATACAAAAAAGAAGATAGATTTCAAATAATGGCTCTTTTTCTGAATAAGTAAGACTATTAAATTTGTTCCTAGCAAGTTGAAAGCACATTTTAATTGGGCTGTATAATTTAGTTTTATTGGTTTATTTGATTTAAAAGAAAATATTTCATGCCTGTGACAAAGACAAATAAAGCTTTTATTCAAGAGACAATTTGTAGCCCCACTAATCTTAGGATGTGTCACAAAAGCATATAAATGATAGAGAAACTTCTCTGCTAGCATTTTCCACTGGGAAGGCACCAAGTGTAGTGAAGAACAGGCTCAAGGTCATATGTCTGGGTTTGATTCTTGGCTCCTTCATTCTCTAGCTATGCACTCTCTGGTAAAGTACTTAATATTTCTGTGCCTTTGTCTGTTCACCTATAAAATAGCACAAAGGGCCGGGCACGGTGGCTCATGCCTGTAATCTCAGCTCTTTGGAAGGCCTAGGTGGGAAGAATCACCTGAGGTCAGGAGTTCGAGATCAGCCTGACCAACATGATAAAACCCCATCTTTACTAAATATACAAAAATTATCTGGGTGTGGTGCTGTGTACCTGTAGTCCCAGCTACTCAGGAGGCTGAGGCATGATAATTGCTTGAACCCGGGAGGTGGAGGTTGCAGTGAGTCGAGATCATGCCACTGCACTCCAGCCTGGGTAACAGGGTGAGACTCTATTTCAAAAAAGAAAAAAAAGCACAGTAGAGTAGTATACAGATGTCATAGGGTTGCTGTAGTGACTAACTGAGATGGTGCTGTAGAATCATATAGAACAAAGCTGAAGAATGATGCCAGGCCCCTAGTGATCCCTTAGTAAATGTTTGCTATTTTTGCTTCCAAGACATTTTCTTTTTTGAAAGAAAGAAAGAAAGAAAGAGAAAGAGAAAGGGGGAGAGAGAACAGGAGTCTTGTTCTATTGCCCAGGCTGGAATGCAATCTAAAAATAGGTATTAAAAACCTCTTTTATGCTGATAATTGTACTTAACAGTGGAGACAGGAAGGAATAAGAGAATAAAATAACAAACAGCCAACCAATATTTCATTTAAGTCTGTGAAATGCTATGCAAATGCTGAAGAGTGATTTACTTCCATTTATGTGGTCACTTTCAAAATAAGTGTAATGTGATACTGAAAAAAATCTATGTTCTGTGGACCTGGGGTGAAGAAGTCTATAAATATTCACTGAGTTTACTTGTTCCAGGTCTGAGTTCAAATAATAAATGTCCCTGTTAATTTTCTATCTCGTTGATCCATCGAATATTAACAATATGGTGTCAAAGTCTCCCGCTATTATTGTGTGGAAGTCCAAGTCTCTTTATAAGTCATTAAGAACTTGTCTTATGTATCTGGGTGTTCCTATATTGGGTGCATATATATTTATGATCATTGACTCCTGTTGTTACATTGATCCTTTTACCGTTATGTAATGTCCTTCTTTGTTTCTTTTAGTCTTTGTTACTATTAAAGTCTATTTTGTCAGAGACGAAAGTTACAACTCCTGGGTTTTTTTTTTTTTTTTTTCTTCTCTCTATTTGGTTGATGAGTCTTCCTCGAACCTTTTGTTTTGAGTCTTTGTGTGTCCTTGCTTATGAGATGGATCTGGATACAACGTGCTGATGGGTTTTGACTTTTTATTCAATTTGTGTGTCTGTGTCTTTGGGGCATTTAATCCATTTAAACTTAGGATTAATATTGATATTTGTGACTTTGATATTGTCATTTAATGCTAGCTGGCTATTTTGCCCATTAGTTGATATAGATTCTTCATTATGAAGATACTCTTTACCTTTTGGTAAGTTTTTAGGATGACTAATACTGGTTGTTCCTTTCTGTGTATAGTGCTTCTTTCAGAAGCTCTTGTAAAGCAGGCCTGGTGGTGATGAAATCTCTGAGTGCTTGCTCACAAAAAATTTTATTTTTCCTTCATTTATGAAGCTTAATTTGGCTGGACACGAGATTCTGGGTTGAAAATTCTTTTCTTTGAGGATATTGAATATTGACCCCCACTCTCTTCTAGTTTGTAGGGTTTCTGCTGAGAGATCTACTGTGAGTCTGATAGGCTTCCCTTTATGGGTAACCTGACCTTTCTCTCCAGCTGCCCTTAGAATTTTCTCCTTTATTTCAACCCTGGTGAATCTAATGATTATGTGTCTTGGGGTTGCTCTTCTTGAGGAATATCTTTGTGGTGTTCTCTGTATTACCTAGAGTTGAGTATTGTCTTGCCTTACTAGGTTAGAAAGTTTTCCTGAATAATATCCTGAAAAATATTTTCCAGCGTGGATTCATTCTCTTCATGACATTCAAGTACACCTATCAAACGTAAATTAGGTCTTTTCACATAGTCTCATATTTCTTGGAGACTTTGCTCATTCCTTCTTACTTTTTCTTCTCTAATCTTGTCTTCTCATTTCATTTCATTAAGTTGGTCTTCGACCTCTGATATCATTTCTTCTGCTTGATCAATTCGAGTGTTAAAACCTGTGCATACTTCATGGCGTTCTCGTATTGTATTCTTCCGTTCCATTAATTCACTTATATTCCTCTCTAGATTGTCTATTCTCATTAGGATTTTGTCAAACCTTTTTCAAGTTTCTTAGTTTCTTTACATTGGGCTAGAACATGTTCTTTTAACTCACAGAAGTTTCTTATTATCCACCTTCTGAAGCCTAATTCTGTTATTGGAATGCACTCATTCTCCATCAGGCCTTGTTTCCTTGTTGATGAGGAACTGTGATCCCCTGTAGAGGGAGAGGCATTCTGACTTTGAGTATTCTCAGCCTTTTTATGCTGGTTTCTTCCTGTCATTGTAAATTTATCCACCTGTCGTCTTTGTAATTACTGACTTTCAAATTAGGTCTCTGAGTGGAGGTCCAACTTGTTGATTCCCAGCGCAGAAATCTGAGCAACCCCCTGCGCCAGCCAAAACAGTGGTGTTAAGATTCGTGGTGCTTTTCTGCCCGGGAATCTCTGGTCCAGCTTCCCTCTTGAGTCCCTTTTTCAATCAGCTGATTGGGCGACTCTGCCTTCCCAGAGCTCCAAATGTTGACCAAAAAGGGACCCAGTCCCGTTTACTCTGCACTGAGAACTGCTGCGCGGGGCGCTGGCAAAACCACCGCGCCGCGCACAAGAGTCGTGCTGGCGGACCCGTGGGGCTCCTCCCTGGGAATCTCCTGGTCCGTGAGCAACAAAAATTCGTCTGAAAGTGTGGCGTCCTCTCGTTCTCTGCGCTTTCACTGGGAGCTACGATCCTGAGCTGCTAGTGATCAGCCAACTTGGATCTCTCCTCCAAGACATTTTCTAGGGTAAAATTGAAAAGAAGAATGTTAGGACACATGCATAAAAGCAGCATTGTGACTTAAGTGTTCTGATGTACTCGTGGGCTGAATGAATTCTTATACAGGTGACTGTAGAAGTTAACAAATTCATTTGAATTAGGAATATGCTGGATGCATATCTATAACTGTCTCTGGGAAAATATTCCACAAGACATTGGAATTACAGCCAAGACACTGATATCTATAAGGGCTAAAGTTGTGTGGAAAGTGCGGGCCTACTTTGAATAGTGGTTAAAAGTTTTTTGATGCCAAAGACAGGTAGAAAATACACTATGATCAGAAATGGCTAGAGGATTGTAGAAGGACTCTTAGCTTTGGAAAGGAACAAGTAATGTTTTTCAACATGACACTTTTATGTTTCATCTTCAGATCCAATTCATAGTTTTCAAACCTCCCACTTGTTTCAGGGTGTCATGTGTTTCCCAGTATAAACAAGAGAAAGTGTGTGCTCTCACAGCTTCTATGTGATAACACTCTCAATTCAGACTTACACTGGACTCAAAGAGTGGAATTGACATTCCACTTAGGTTGGAAGTCACTGGCACCTGCCAGGAGGAACAGCACTATTGCTGTGTCTTTTGTAATCTAATAAAAAGAAAACACTCTCCGAGAGCGCATTGGTGGCCACAACACAGTAAGTGGAGACTTCCAATAAGCTTAAGCTTCTTCTCAACCTTCCTTTGGAGCAGAACCACGTATTGGCCACAGGGAGTGTAATGAAAATCTTGAAATGCATGTAAAACAGGGTAGGGCAGGAATTCTATGAGATTCCAACTGAGGCAGCTACTTAAAATTTATTCCAACCTCTTCCATATCTTAGACGCGGTGACCAAATATTGTCCTGCAACTGTTTTTTTCTATTTTGTGGCAAATCATGCGTGTGTTTTCCCTCAGTTACATGGATATAGGAGAAGGTAGGAGGGTGGGAAAGGTGTAATAGAAACTGTAGTAACTCTCAAATCTGTCACTTACGGAGATTTTGTTCACGCAAAGCTAGTCTCAGGGAAGCATAAGTTAACCTGCAAATTGAGTTGGCTGCCCACTCAGCAGCCATTCCCCCAGTTGCAAGCATCAGAAGCCAATTTAAGAAGACTAAGCAGAGAAAGACTTTATTAAAAAGATGTTCAGAAGTTTATAGAACAATTGGGATTCCTGGAGAACAAAAATCAAGGCTAAGCCTCCAGAAAATATATTAAAAATAAAGACATACAAACATATAAAAAATATTAAATATATATGTACCTTGTTTTATAGACAACTTTAAAACAGTGTAAATATGTTACATAATTATAAACAGTAAAAATTTTAAAAGCCTCTGTAAAAACTGAAAGCAAAATGAAACAAAAGAACACAATAGTATATTGAGCTGGTGGTGTAACCACACAAAAGAGGAATTATTTCAAATAGCTTAAAAACACATTAAGTTGGCTATACATGATTAGCGGGTACACCCTAAAGACGAAAAATAAAAAAAACAATTGTAAACTGTTTTCGGTAATCATATCTTGGTGCTAGTATTGGTATTTTTTTTTTTTTGGAATGTTGCATGTGTATTAAATGGATAATTATGTTGATGCTGGAAGATTGTATTTAAGTTGTGGGAAAGAGCATATAAAAATGCACAATTTGGTCAGGCAGAGTGGCTCACACCTGTCAGCACTTTGGGAAGCTGAGGTGGGTGGATCACCTGAGGTCAGGAGTTCAAGACCAGCTGGCCAACATGGTGAAACCCCGTCTCTACAGAAATACAAAAAATAGCTGGGCATGATGGCAGGTGCCTGTAACCCCAGCTACTCGGGTAGGTAAGGTGGGAAAATGGCTTGAATCTGGGAATCAGAAGTTGCAGTGAGCCGAGATTGTGCCATTGCACTGTAGCCTGGGTGACAGAGCAAGGCTCATCTAAAAAAAAAAAAAAAAAAAAAAAAAAAAGCACAAGTGAAAAGGATAAGTAAAATTCCTCTACTCGTAAATTTGAGTTGGAAATACCATTATGAACATATGATTTATTTTCAATATATATTACTTTACTAAAAAGTCCTGCAAGAGCAGTGAACACTCCTATAATCCGGATTATTATTTCTAAATACTATTTCCAAAGGAACCAGCTCTCCTTGGAGAAATGACTGATTCCAGGCCTAGAGCAAGAAGTGAATTAAATGAGCTTGAGTCATCCTGCACATTAGAAATTTAAGGAGCCATTAAAGATTATTGTTGTCATGTCAAAGGAGTCAGGAATCTTCATGAAAATGTTCCTGGCTGGGTGCAGTGGCTCACGCCTGTAATCCCAGCACTTTGGGAGGCCGAGTTGGGCAGATCACCTGAGGTCAGGAGTTCAAGACCAGCCTGACCAACACGGTGAAACCCTATCTCTATTAAAAATACAAAAATTAGCTGGGCATGGTGGCACATGCCTGTAAACCCAGCTACTTGGGAGGCTGAGGCAGAAGAATCACTTAAACCTGGAAGGCAGAGGTTGTGGTGAGCCGAGATTACGCCACTACATTGTAGCCTGAGGGATAGAGCAAGACTCCGTCTCAAAAAAAAAAAAAAAAGAAAATGTTCCCACTGGACAAAGATGGGACAATTTAACCATTAATATGAATACTATCTGTAATGGATTGAAACACTGCAAATATATTTAAAACCATGAATTTGTAATGATACAAAAACAAAACCATAGGACCACCATTGAAAAATGCTCAGTGAACAACCAATATTTTGAAAACTGGTGCATAAGAGAACAACAACAAAGCCAGGTATTCATCCTGTCTTTCTTGTATGAAATAGATCTCAGGATAATAATATGGTTGATGAGCTTTTAATAGACATATTTGACTAATATGTAGAAAAGGAATGGAAGATTTGGATTACTATTAGATGAATGTTATTATTAGGTTTTAGCATTTCTGTGTCTTTACTTAATTTTTAACTACAGTATCCATCATAGCCTAAGTTGGTACATTACAGTTGTCTACCTCTGGTGTGTTTCTATTTCTGCTTGTATCTTCTGTTTCTTTTCTGATTGTTGTTATATCATTTGGTTCATAAGTATTCCTAATAAATATATTTAGTGTGAACTGTACCCCATAGTATTACAAGCTGTCCTTCATTGTGATATTTATTTTTGTCTAGCTTTCACCTTGCTGATATTAAGATTTCTACATCTGCTTTCCCTTTGATGGCATTTGTCTGGTATACTTTTGATCACCCTGTTCTTTTGAACTATTCTGAATGATTTTGGTTTTAAGTGTTTGTTTCTTATGATCCAATCTGAAAAGTTAGATTTGTTTGCTTCTTTGGCTTTATTAACAAAAAGTCACTCACAGCATTTCAACATTATTCATACACACACATCATAGGCAACGGCCCCAACAAACGACCACTTAATGTCTACATCAAAGCCATGCCACAGGGAGCAGTGTCCCTTCTGGTTCTGCCCCTTGAGTGTCTCCATTTCTTCTTTTCTTTTATCTCACTGACACCCCTGAGAGTTATAAAATGTGCAGAAACAGAATCACCCTAGAGGAGTCACCCTACCTTGTCAGCAAGGAAAAGTATTTGATGTCTGAGAAACAAATAGAAAGTACACTGCTTGTTGCCAACCCAGGGATGCCAGTCTACCCACTACACTTGTCTGTTCAATCCTCAGCCCGTCCATCCCCTAGGTCCTTGCAAGGCCTGAGCAGAAAGAAAAAGGTAAGGAAGATGCTCCAAGCATGGCAGTATCTGGCACTGGGGAAATTAGTACTGACCCAAATTTTAGGCAGAAATCTGTAATAATAAGCCAGCCTCTCTTTAAGGGTAGAAGGAAGGAAAGGAGAGAAGACTTTTGAAAAAAGATCTAAGCTCTGTTTTTAAGCAGTTTGGCTAAGATGCCACCTAGAAACCTTAATAATAAATCCTGCACTTATTCCTGGAGCTTTGGGAAATTTTGAATATATTATTAGGTGGCGATCAGATGCAAAACTTGATTAAAACCAGGTTTTGAGGGCAAATATCATGTGTGTCTGTCTCACAGAGCATCTGGTATGGGTCTCAATATCAGTTTTTAAAAACATAATAGGACTGAGGACTTCTGAAAAGACAAAACTTATCCATGAGATAATCATTAAAAAATCCACTCTTCCAGAACACCCCTCTTTTTCCTGGAAAACTTGGTAATATAGCTTGGGTATGGACCAGTGGCACGAAGTTCCTAGGAAAGGAAATAAAAGGGCTGGGACCTAAACAATTAGCATGGATTGGACACAATGTCCTGAATTTAGCTCCTCTTTGTCTGCATGAGTCTAATATGACTTACTCTAATTGGCCAGAGAGTACCTCTTGTACACCTATTGTCTTACTCTAGTAAAAACGGCTTTCTGTTTATTTCATTTTCATTTTTTTTCTTAAATACATTGAAAGCGTCATTTCTGAAAAGAAATGGTGTCTGGGAGCTTAGAAGGGAGAAGTGATGGATGTTTTCACTGTAATTATCTTATATTTTGTAGCTATGAACATTCTGAGTGCTGGCTAGAGTTGTAACACTCCAGCATCTGTACTTATGGCATCTTGTATACATATATTTATCAACACTTTCATCCCATGGTGTATGCTTTTATTCTATTATACAGAACTAAGGAAACAAGGAATGGAAGTAAGAAGCCAATAGAAGAGTCACACTAACTGAACACAGCAATATGATATGCTCAAAAGATATTTTGCAGTCTCTGCTATCTAAAAATTACACTCCAGACACACCTAGTAAGCAATGAGCTATGGAACATAAAGAATGATAGGTTTGAAGGCACCCAGGAAGATCGGTCTTAGGGTAAGTTCTTTATCAAAAGAGAAGTCATATTTCTGAGTAGAACATGGCATAATACTGAAGGTTATCCAGGGAAAAACAAAAACAGAAAAACAAGACTCTGGCCATTTAGTGTTCCAAAATAGTCTCACTGAGACCCACAAACTCTGAGGAAGTCCAGATATAAGCTTTATGGTAACAGCCTAAAGGAGGGTTTCCCATTTACATCATCCAACCCTGATCAATCACAGGGTTTGATGCTAAACAATATGGTGCTTCCAGGAATGAAGTAATAGGAAATATGTGGGGATGGAGATGCACAGGAGCCCCCAAATAGCTCTGCAGCAGCTACATACAACTATGGGTATAGACTGGAATCACAGCATTAGCTAAGATTAGAAACCAAAAGGAAGCATAAGGACAGAACTTTGAATAAAAGTATTTCTAAAGACAGTCACAGAAATAACATTATTTTTGGACACTGCATTTAACATCTTCCAAAGCTTTACCCTCCCTGTTCTAAGCTATCAAAACAGGGTGTACCCCCAAGTGCCCTTGCTCGTTTGCTCTAGTGTTAAATGACTAGGAAGACAGGGGAGGGAGAAAGAAAAGCTGTAGAAGCAGTTATGCCTACTAAATAGTAGTCTCCCCCATTTTATATGTTTATTGAAATAGATGTCACATAACATGAAATTTACTCATTGATGTACTTGTAGTACATCAGTTTTTAGTATATTACCAGAGATGTGCAACTGTTACCATAATTTAAGACTGCTTATATTACCCCCAAAAGAAACTGCATACACATTAGTGGTCACTCTCCATTCCATCCTCACCCATTGTTCTGTCACCTCTCCAAGCAACCACTAATCTGCCTTTTGTCTCTTTGGATGTGGATTCTATTCTGAACATTTCATATGAATGGTGTTGTACATATATGGTCTTTTGTGTCTGCCACCTTTCTGTTAACATAATGGGTTTAAGCTTCATCCATATTATAGCATGGATAAGTACTTCATTCTTTTTTATGACCACATAATATCTCATTGTATTAACATACCACATTTTGTTTATATTCATTTATCTGTCGATGGATTTCAGTTGTTTCTACTTTTGGGCTATAATGAATAATGCTGCTATAAACATTCATGTACAAGTTTTTATGTAGACATATGTTTTTACTTCTCTTGGGTATATACTTACAGTGGTATGGCTAGGTAATATGATAACTCTCTGTTTCATCTTTTGAGGAAATGTCAGTTTTCTAAAACAGCAGAAACATTTTATATTCCCAACAGCAGTGAATGCAGGTTTGAATTTCTCCACATTCTTGCCAATACTTTATATTATCTGTTTTTTTGATTATAGCTATCTAAATGGGCATAAAGTGGTATCTTACTATGGTTTTGATTTGCATTTCCATTATGGATAGGGACACATCTCTGTATGCACCTATGGGCCATTTGCATATCTTCTTTGGAGAAATGTCTGTTTAAACTCTTTGCCCTTTTAAAAATTTGATTGTTTTACACTGTTGAGTTGTAAGAGTTATTTACATATTCTTGATTCTACATCCTTTCAACTTTCTTGATAGTGTTCTTTGAAGCACAGATGGTTTAAATTTTGATGAAGCCTAATTTATCTAGTTTTTTTCTTTGGTTGAGTATGTTTTTGGTGTCATATTGAAGAAACCACTGAATAATGCAAGGACACTCAGATTTCATGTATTTTTTTAAACTTTATAATGATAACCCTTATATTTAGATCTTTTATCTATTTGAGATAATTTTTATATATGAGGTGAGGAAAAAATCAAATTTCATTCTTTAGCATGTACATGTTGGTCCAGCACAATTTGTTGAAAGATTATTATTTCTCTGATTGAATGGGCTTAGCATACTTGCCAAAAATTCACTTAATCCTAGAGGTGAAGATTCCTTTCTAGGCTTTCAAGTTTATTCCATTGATATATACTTGTGCCAGCACCCTGCGATCTTAATTTCTGTAGCTTTGTAGTAAGTTTTGAAATAGAAAGGTGTGAGTCTTCCAACTTTGTTCTTATTTTTCAAGATTATTTTGGCTATTCTGGGTCTCTTGTGCAATTCTTAAGGAAATAATACAGAATAATCTGATCCTGAGGGTTCTATAGATGTGTTAGGTCTTGTGAGTTTATACTATTATTCAAGTTCTCTTTTTTTAAAAATTGATCTTCTGTTTAGATGTTAAAAGTGGGCTACTGAAGCCTCCAACTATTGTTGTCTGCTTCTCTCTTCAGTTCTGTCTTTCACTTCATGTGTTTTGGGCTCTGTTGTTTCATGCATCTATGTTTATATTTGTTATATCTTCTTGACATTTTCACCCTTTTATTATAAAATGTCCTTGCCTAATGCTAGTAACAACTTGTGTTTTAAAGCCTATTTTTCTGATATGAATATAGCCACCCCAACTCTCTTTGATTACTGATTTTGAAGGGTATGTCTTTTTCTGTCCTTTCACTTTCAACTTACTTGCATTTTGGATCTCAAGTGAGTCTTGTATAGACAGCATATAATTAGAGTAAGTTTTTTTTCTCTACTTTAACAGTCTTTGCTTTCCTTTGCATCTCATTTTTTTTTCTTCCTGAAATAGGCATTTGTTCATAAGAAATATGGGTAAACTATCTTTTATTCAAAACTTTAGTTTAATTGCAGAGAGAGAAGAGGAAAGATAGATTTAACCAATCTATCTTTCTTGGCTCACCTGGGGTGAATACAAAGCAAATCACTTGGCCAAATCTTGCTCTCTTCTGATTTAAATTTGCGTAAAGACTTCAACTGATAAACTAATCTAGCTGCTGGTGTAAAGCTTTGTTACAACTTGAGCTAAAAAAACAAAAACAGAAACTTGAAAGGGTTTCTGCAGACTGAAGTGTCATTTGTTTTTGGTTTCCTGGATTTGGGTTGGAATTCTTTGGTGGCAACCAAGACAGTTGTCCACTGTAGGCTTAGCTTCAGTTGGTATTAATTCGGCTGTGGCATAGGAGCAAGCTTCAGACATGTGTTCTGTGGAAGGGTTCCCTGGAATTTTAGTGTTATATTCTAAGTCTATGTTGGATATCTGCTCTCCTGAAGAATCTTTGCCTTTTTGGTAGGTCTTAAGACAATGACATTGGTAAAATTATTTTAGCAGTAATTTCCATCCTTACAGGAAACTCCAATCTTGATTAGCTGTTTACATTTCCAATAATCAGACAAGTGACAGCCATCTTGGTCGGGTTTTTTTTTTTTTTTTTCTTGACTCAGCAGAATTCTGTTTACATGCTTCACACAACCTAGTGAAGTTCAGTTCATATTGTGCCATAACCTTTCCTTAGCAATTGCACGAGAGATGCAGTGTTATGAAACTTCGCTACTTTAAGCACATCCTCTTCTGGAAACTCTTTATTAGTGACAAGTTTCTTGTGGTAGAAATAATTTGAAATAAGACAAAAATAGACGATTTCTTTTTCTTGCCCTAGTGTAAGTCTAGCTCTGGCTTCCCCTGGAGGCAGAAACAACAGAAGAAAACTTCATGCTCTTGTGAGTCTGGGTGCACTCCTTGTTTAGTTGGAACCAGTGGGCTGCAACCATCTTGAGTTACTACCTAAAATTCTTTTTCAATAGATAAGCTTAGATTTTTTGATATAAAAATATCTTTTCTTTGATTCTAGGTATACCATATTACCTTGTGTGTTATTTTGGAATTTTTAGGGCTTCAAAATCATTAACAATGTGATTCATTTTCTTGTCTTACAGTTAAGAGAACTTGCATTGTTCTATAATTTTATTAATATAACTCAATAATTCTATACTTATGGAATATAAACTTAAATAAATATATGTATAATTTTATATTCTTACCTTTTTAAGTAAATATCAATGCTTTCTATTTTAAGAAATAAATTTGTATAATATTTCCTTCTACTTCTTCCTTGCCATCAAATTTAAATTATTTATTTTTTTGGTGGAGGGAGATATCTTTGTACTATGTAATATAACATTATTTAATGATTAAAAAATCAGATAAAAGAGGTATAAATATGCTTATACTTCTTTTATCTGATTTTTTAATCATTTAATAATGTTATATTACCCCTTACCTCTCCTCCTGTTATTATAGTGTATCTTCATTGTTAGGGTATGTAACATTTATATTCTCTCCTGTTACTATATTGTTCATGTTTGTTTTGGTCTTAGGTCTGCAATTAGATACATTCAAAATGTCCCAGCAAGCATTTTGCTGGAGTTACACATTGCTTTTTTTTTTGGTTTATTTGAGACAGGGTCTCACTCCTGTCACCCAGGCTGGAGTTCAGGAGCATGATCATGGCTCACTGCAGGCTCAACTTCCTGGGTTCACTTGATTCTCCTACCTCAGCTCCTGAGTATCTGGGACTACAGGTGTGTGCCACCACGCCCAGCTAATTTTTTGTATTTTTAGTAGAGATAAGGTTTTGCCATGTTGCCCAGGCTGATCTTAAATCCCTGGGCTCAAGCAATCTGCCTGCCTTGGCCTCCCGAAGTGCTGGGATTACAGGTGTGAGCTACCGCACCTGGCCATGATTTCTTAATAGAGATAGATAGATAATTAGCATCCCACCAAAAGAAAACAAAAATAATAGGAAAAAGGCCCTAGTATTTAAAGCCAAAGAAGAAATCTGAGATTTCTTAGAAATGATTTGTAGAAATAATATTTGTGGATTTCTTGCATACTCAAAAATTGCTTTTATGCTGGGTATATATTTGAATGGGAGTACATGAGAATAAAATCATGGAATCTCTTTTTTTTTTTTGAAGGCTTTGTAGATCTTGCTTCTCTGTCATTGAATAGTGGTGTGAAGTGTGTGAAGCCACCCTGATTTTTTCCCCTTAGAAATAACTGTATAGCTTTGCTTTGTTTTCCAGATGATTCTTTAGTATTCAACTCTGATGCTTTAATAGACTATATCTTGGTTTCGATTGTTTTAGGTCAGTTTTTCCTGGTGTAAATTGAGCACTTTTGATATTATTGTATTTTTGTTTAGAAAATGTTCTTGCATTATAGCATTTAAAAAATATACTTTACATTATAAGCTGACAAGTTGTATATATTAATGGGATACAAAGTGTTGCTTTAATTTATGAATACAATGTGGAATAATTAAATAAAACTAATTAGCATGTTCATCTCCTCACATTTTTATTTTTTGTAATGAGAACATTCAAAATCACTCTAAGTGATTCTGAAATGTACACTACGTTATAATTTATTACAATACCCATTGGTACAATATGTCACAAAATAAAGACAACAACAAAAATCAACTTATTCCTTCAGTTTAATTGAAGCTTTTTACCCTTAGACCATCACTTTCCCATTCCTCATACCTCCAGTTTCTGGTAACTACAATTCCACTTTCTGCTTTTTAAAATTTTATTGTTTTAGATTCCACATATCAGTGAGAACACATGGCATTTGTCTCTTCGTGACTGGCTTATTTCACTTATCATAATGTTCTTCAATTCCATCTATTTTGTCATAAATTACTAAATTTATTTCTTTAAAAATTTTTTAATTTTATTTAAAAAGTATTTAACTTTTATTTTAGGCTCAGGGGTACATGTGCAGGCTTATTATATAGGTAGACTCATGCCTCAGGGGTTATTGTATAGATGATTTTTTTACCCAGGTACTGAGCATAGGACCAAACACTTTATTTTCTTTTTTTCCTAAACTTTTCCCTCCTCTTACCCTCCTCCCTCAAGTAGGCCCCAGTGTCTGTTGTTCTCCTATTTCTGTCCCTGTGTTCTCATTATTAAGCTCTCACTAATAAGTGAGAACATGTAGCATTTGGTTTTCTGTTTCCACATTAGTTTGCTAATATGTACATATACCACATTTTCTTTATCCATTCATCTGTTAATTAACATTTAGGTTGATTCTATAACTTGGCTATTGTGAATCGTGTGCAATAAATGTGGGAGTGTAGCTATCTCTTCGACGTACTGATTTCAAATCTTTGAGGTAAATATCCAGAAATGGGATTGCTGGATAACATAGTAATTCTATTTTTATTTTTTTGGGGAATCATAGAGTTTTCCATAATAGCCACACTAATTTACATTCCTACCAACAAAGTACCATA
The DNA here is from genome assembly GCF_009761245.1 of Sapajus apella. Classification (NCBI taxonomy): domain Eukaryota; kingdom Metazoa; phylum Chordata; class Mammalia; order Primates; family Cebidae; genus Sapajus; species Sapajus apella. The sequence goes on along the minus strand of NW_022436946.1, from coordinate 19,814,082 downwards.
GTTTCCTTTTCTTCACAACCTTGCCAATACCTGTTATCTTTTGTCCTTTTGATAATTGCCATTCTGACAGCTATGAGGTGACATCTCATTGTGGTTTTAATTTACATTTCCCTAATGATTCATAATGTTGAGCATTTTTTTTTTTCGCAAAGCTGTTGGCTAGGATTTGGAACAAGAGAAGGATGCCCACTCTCACTATTTCTATTCAATTTAGTATTAAAAGTTCTTGCCAGGGTAATCAGGCAAGTGAAGAAAATATTCATGTTAGCTGTGGGCTTATCAGAGATGGCCT